>NW_017537611.1:28371-57450 GCF_001853355.1 Bactrocera latifrons | reverse complement strand
TGTTCCTCAAGGTAGCCATCTTGGTCCAATTCTGTTCTTGTTATTTATTGATGACATATCATCTGCTGTTAAGTTTTCAAACGTTTTATTATATGCTGACGATGTAAAACTTTTTAAATCATTCACCTCAAATAGTGAAAGATGTCAGTTGCAAACAGACTTAAATAACCTAGTTTCTTAGTGTGATAGAAATGACATGCCATGGAATTTTAAAAAATTTAAAACGATGTGCTTTTCACGTAGATCTTTAGACCCTACTTCATACGTAATACAAAACTTTCGGTTGGAGCAAGTATGCAGTTTTGTTGAYTTGGGAGTAACTATGGACCCCAAACTCAATTTTAATCTTCACACATCTTSCATGGTTTTTAAAGCTAAAGGTGCTCTAAGTTTTGTTAAACGTTGGTCTAAAGAATTTATAGATCCGCTTACCACAAAAATTCTTTTTACATCTTTGCTGAGGCCTATATTAGAGTATGCTTCCCTGGTATGGAACCCTTGTTATCTAGTTCATTCTGAGAAAATAGAGTCCGTTCAAAAACAATTTTTACTTCTTGCCTTAAATCATTTGCATTGGGATTCCAGTTTAAATCTTCCCGCTTACACTAACCGTTTAAAACTTATAAATCTCCCTACACTCGCTAGTCGTAGGGAAATGCTTGGTATAATATTTCTTGTAAAACTTATCAATGGGTCAGCCTGTATCCCATTTCTCTTGTCTGATATTAATTTTAACATTCCCGCTCGCTCTACCAGGAAGTTTAAACCTTTACTTTTAAAATTTTCTAGAACAAATTTCGAGTTAAACGAACCATTCCGCCATATATGTTGCGATTTCAATTCTCATTCCAGCACAGTTGATCTAACAGATTCTCTCTTTACCACTAAAAAAATTATTTTATCTACTCTTAACAAGTAACATTTAAAAATTATAAACTTTAATATAATTAAGCAGATGGGTCTGGCAGTGAACGAGGGCAATACGAAATATCTCCTGTCATCAAACTAACAGTCGTCGCACTCCCGACTTGGGTCTCACGTCAGCTTTTTCGAATTGTCGTTTCTCACGCACTATTGTACCTGCTCGGGCGCCATGAAAACTTCTCAAGCTTTTTTGAGAAGTGTAATAAATTGGGATGCGCGATTTGTCATAAACGTGCGAAATTGCCTGTGCTTATGCGAATTTTAAAAAATGCCAATTACAAATCGACCGACCGACCGACCGTTCTCGGTTATGGTTATTATTATTATACAAGTGAATTCGTTATTAAACGCATTTCATGGCTTAGCTTAAAAATTAAGTTAACGGCTTAATCTAGTGGTAAGTGTGTACATATAGAGGGGGGTAATATACGTTAGGGTAGGTCGATTCCGGCCTTTTTTCGATTCGGGATTTCTAATAATGCGGAAAAGTTGCTTTAGTACTTCCCTACTCCAATGCAACTTTTTGTTTTGAGATCGGATTGCATCTTCAACCTCCACTGCCTTGAAATTTTGGAAATTCGCCTAAAATCGTGAAATTGTCTACCTAGCGCCTGAAATTCGCATCTCATAGCAAAATGTATAAAACAAAAGTTATTTGTCACGTCATCTGCTACCGAAATGGTATGTGATCATGGCCGTAGGACGAACCGTTCCCGAGATACGAGCGAAAATGCGGCGCGTCACAGCGCAAGGTGACAGCTAACCTGTATTGGTCACCCAGACACCACCGCGTGGAGGTGGCTGCTCTTCGGGTTCCTCCCAAGCCCAACCCMACCAACCAACCATATGTCAGGCTTGTTTTAGTCTGAATCTGTGTCAAATTTATTGATAAAATCAGATTTTRTACTAAACTTTGGCACTTGTTGCCTAGATTTCAGTGTAGAGCGTATAAAAAGATCACGAGATTGGGGACCAATAACTTTAGAAGATGCCTCTGTCACCAGTTTGACGGTTCTCTCGACTGCCACGGTRTGWGAGGGGAAYTCACTAAATTTCCATACCTCTGCAGTGTCACCCGACAGCCCTTTTATGAGTTCTTCATTAGAGACTGAACAAAGAACTGGCGGAACAGTCAAGGTAATAGTCTTCCAATTAATCATATCGTAATAACTATTAGCTTTGAAATTCAGCTTTGGCACTTTATTACATCTAACCCTTCCATTAACAGGGCCAACTATTTGACTTTTATTCGTTCGTCAGTCATCACACTAAGGAGAATGTTTTCTGGAAGAGCAAAGAAAGCATTCTGTTGAATGGATGAATCGACAACCTTGCGCAGTTTAGCAGGTAAGTATCTCGACATTTCAATTGCAGCATAGAGATATCGTATACCTGCTTTTCCCGAAGAACATAGCTGTAGGAAATTCAGTCAGTTTTGAACGGTTTTTCGAAGAATGTTTGAGAATTATATTTTCYATTTTAACCGTATTTGCACATAAGGTGCTATAAAAAGGAAATCATGCTCGGATTTGCTTGAAATGTTTAATTTAAAAATTTATTTATTTCTTTAAGTGTAGGGTAAAATAAAAAAATTAGATAAGGAAACATAAACCAAGAATATATAATATTTAATACTAGACGGACGGAAGACAGATAGGTGCGGAAATGTGTGCATATAGTCGAAAATACGACTTTCCTGAGGTCCAAAGTCACGATCCTTTTGTAGACAACTTTACAAATTTTGTTTGAACCATTTTCCGGTAGCTCTCATTGTTTCAGAGATATACGTAAAAAACTAAAATTTGTGAACTTTGAGCTCGAATAAAAAACAACGCACAAGTGGGATCGATGGAGACTTTTGACATGTCATTTGTAATGATGGATCCGTCTGCACAATTCAGCTTGTTGGGAATTAATGCAAACTGGAATGTCTATTTTGACTGGACAATAACTCGCGCGTTCCTTATGAATAAATTTAATGTCGTTGCAATATGTACGTCTTAGAAAATATGTGCAACTTACTCAGACTTTATAGATCTGCGCTGTTTTGTTGAATATGCAAATGTTTGATTTTCTACAAATGCCATATTGAGGAACATACAGTGATGAGCAATACCGGTTTATCAAATTTTTACATAAGATGCTATAAAAAGGAAATCATGCTCGGATTTGCTTGAAATGTCTAATTTAAAAATTCATTTATTTCTTTAAGTGTAGGGTAGAATAAAAAAATTAGATAGGAAGATATATACCAATAATTATAGGAAAATCACAAAAAATGAATGCTTCCACTTTAATTTTGATTTACCGTTAATTTTTCGAAAAGGGCAATGAGTTTTTAGTTATGAGCAGTTTAATAAGTAATTTTAAATTATATTATTAAATAGTGTAATATTTAACACTAGACGGGCGGACGAACGGATAGGCAATCAACCAGGGGTCAAATTGCAACCTGTTTATTCGTCTAAAAAAGTATTGCTAGATTAAAAATTTTCCTCCCATTTGGATATATTCACAGATTCTATTTCATTTGTTAATTTGATTAAGACGCTGTACCGCATATTTTCTCCATTTTTTCTATTTTTTGTTGAATGAGTTTTAAGGCTTGATGTATTTCGTCAAGGAATTCGGTGACAGTTTTACTTCCTCGCTTTTTCTTCATCATTATTTCTTTCAGGACATGTAGTGGTCATCTATCCGAATAAGTATGATGCAAGCGGTTGATTATAGCATAGAAGTTAAGTTGAGTTCCGTTAACTGATAGAACTTTAGAAGCGCTGCTTCAGTCATCTCAACAGCTTTTGCTTCCAGTCGGATTATATTTAAGGCTGCTTCTTGCTGTTTGTTCAAGGATTAAAAATGTAGTCTTCTTTCTTATATTACTGTTGTTTTTCAGGATTTGAATCGCATGCAACTTTTTTCAAGCACTTTGTAGTGGAAGTCCTACATTCCGTGGTATTTTAATTTTATCTTTCGTTAGGATTGAGATGTTCCCGCCTTTTCAAGGATGTCTACTGGCTTTTTTTTCTCTCTATCCCGCTTAAGCGCCCCGTTAGTTACAATTGAATCAAGTTATTGTATCTTTTGCATCGTCAGGGAAAGTTAATACAAAATCTAAGACTGAATACACTTGGATAATTTAGTGTTATTTATATTACTTTATGGTATTAGTTTCTATTTGCTGTCTACTATGCTAGACACACTATCTATGGTCGATTCTTTGTCGTTAGAAACAGTCCCGATAGAATAGCGTGTAGGAGATAATACTTGTTATGTATGATATCATATCTATTTCATACCATGTGTGCAGCATATATTGAAATTGCTTATCACTATTAGATTATGCGTGGTTTAGCGCAAACAAGTTGTTTTGGTTRTTTTTGTTTAATGAAACGTTTCTTAATAGACCAGTCAAAATTGGCTAAATTATGACTCTAATTTGCATTAATTCCGCCATTACCAATGAAATGTCAAAAGTCTCCATCGATCCCCTTTGTGCGTTGTTTTTTATTCGAGGTCAAAAAGGACACAAGTTTGTGTATACTTCTGAAACAATGAGAGCTGCCGAAAAATAGGTCAAATAAAATTTTTAGATCGTAAAATAGTCTACAAAAAAGGTTTTTTTTTCTACGGTGCACTGTTCTCGAATTATGGCTGTTTAAACATAGAAAATACGAATCTACACTCAACGTGGCCAGTATGCGTCATCGGGTTAACCATTTGAACAAAAAACATTAGAACATACATAGTTTTATTTGTTCTATGCACATTTTTTTTTGCTTCTTCTTAATTGGCGTAGACACCGCTTACGCGATTATAGCCGAGTTAACAACAGCCTCATTCGAGGCTGGTTATAACTATTCACTGCATGTGTTGTTCGTGAGAAACATACAAATCTGGTTGGTCTTGAGAAACATCTGCCTGCGACTCTTCATTTTTCGGGTCGAAACCAGCGTATACCTGCTTTTCCCGAGGAACATATCTTTAGTAAATGCAGTCAGTTTTGAACGGTTTTTCGAAGTGAATATACGTGTTTGAGAATTATATTTTCTCTTTTAACCGTGCCGTTAAAAAATTTTGCAAAAATGTCAGAAGTTTGCTTTATTGCAATGAATCTTCGACTGAGAATGAAATTGTAGTTGATGATCGTACGCTAAAGACTTTAATGGATTCAAGTACTGAAAGGGGCGATGGGTTTGATGAATATATGAAAGACAAAACATCTGTAACAATACATAAGCAGTGCCGTAAAGCATACAACCGGAAGAGCAGCATCGCTGCAGCTAAACGACAGCGTGAGCCGCAAATAGCTATCACATCTGGGATGAGTCCTCCTCGGACTAAAGCACGAGGTAATGAATCGTCTTTTTGTTTCAAGTAATACTATTTGTTCTGTGGCAATGAAACAGATAAAAAGACTGTAATGCAAAAAATCTTCGACGAAGAGTGTCTCAAGTTTCAACCCTTAACCATCAACCATCAAGAAAACCATCTTGAAGGAATCTCAGACTTGTTCTGATGAGTTAGACAGAAGTATCATTGCTCGCATGCAGTATGAATATGACTTAGTTGCTGCTGAGATTATGTACCACAGTGATTGTTTCACTTCGTTTCTAAAAACCATTAGTGGAGGTAAAATCGGTCGTTCTGAAAGTGATTATATTACTTCAGCGATGGAAGAAATATTTGCATTTATTGAAAGTCATGATAATTGTCAATTTTCAATACAAGAATTGAAACATATTTGCAAAGAACCATTGATCGATAATAGAGCAATTCAGTCAAACCTCAAGTTAAAGTATGGTAATATGTGGTAGGGATATACCAGAATCTTTGACTTATTTKTTAGAGAAAATAGTTTTGAAAAATAAACTATGTAAGTTAATATGTACAAATATCAGTCACTGTATTGTTGCTGCTGTTCGGCCTAGGTCTTTTAAATCACGGGTACGATTGGGTCTCTCAGTGTTTTTTCATCGACGGTTTGGATCAAAACGTCTTATACAATTTTTTTTATATATTTTGGTTTGCTTGCATCGTATTATGAAACTATGATGTATGACCACCTCATATTCTACCACCAGAAACGGGAACAATTATTCAATATGCTGCAGGCAGGTTATAACGCGCTCCACATGAGGAGCGATATCATTCAAATTATAACTCCAAACGCTGCAGTTATAGCCGAAATTTTAATTAAATTTAAATAAAAATAAAATTTCATCAATAAAATCCGATTACATTCTTTAGATCAAAATATATTGTGGAGTATTCCTTCTTGGGAAACCACGTTTAAAAAAAGCGCCGTGTACACTAGCCCAGAGGTGGTGCGGAAATGTCTGCATATAGTCGAAAATACGACTTTCCTGAGGTCCAAAGCCACGATACTTTTTGTAGACAATTTTACAAATTTTATTTGAACCATTATCCGGTAGCTCTCATTGTTTCAGAGAGATACGCAAAAAATGAAAATTTGTGAACTTTGAGCTCGAATAAAAAACAGCGCACAAGTGGGATCGATGGGGACTTTTGACATGTCATTTGTAATGATGGATCCATCTCCACAATTCAGCTTGCTGGGAATTAATGCAAACTGGAATGTCTATTTTAACTGTATGTACGTCTTAGAAAATATGTGCAACTTACTCAGAGTTTATAGATCTGCGCTGTTTTGTTGATTGTGCAAATTTTTGATTTTTTACAAATGACATATTGAGGAGCATACAGTGATGAGCAATACCGGTTTATCAAATTTTTACATAAGATGCTATAAAAAGGAAATCATGCTCGGATTTGCTTGAAATGTTTAATTTAAAAATTTATTTATTCCTTTAAGTGCAGGGTAAAATAAAAAAAAATGGATAAGGAAACATAAACCAATAATTTTATAGGAAAATCACAAAAATTTATGTTTCCAATTTTATTTTGATTTACCATTAATTTTCCGAAAACGGCAATGAGTTTTTAATTATGAGCGGTTTAATAGGTAAGTTTAAATTAATTCCAATCTCAACCTGTTTCTTCGCCTAAAAAAGTACTGCTAGATTCAAAATTTTCCTCCTAGTTGGATATGTTCACAGATTCTATTTCATTTCTTCGGATATTTGCTTCCATTGTTTCTATTTTTTGTTGAATCAGTTTTAAGGCTTGATGTATTTCGTCAAGGAATTTGGTGAGAGTTTTACTTCCTTGCTTTTTCTTCATCATTATTTCTTTCAGGACATGTAGTGGTCATCTATCCGAATAAGTATGATGCAAGCGGTTGATTATAGCATAGAAATTAAGTTGAGTTCCGTTAACTGATAGAATTTTAGAAGCGCCTCCTGCTATTTGTTCTCTGATTATGCATACACAATGTAATACTCTGGGCTGTATATAAATTCTTTTATATTCTCTAAGTCCACACCTGGATGCGCCAAGGGTTATATTCGCCCTCTATTCCGTCAAATATTGGTAGGCAGTTAAAAAAGTTCTGTATTTATTTGGCTTGCCTGTGTGATTTCTGGTTTTAGAGCAGGCATGGTTAGTACCGTGGTCACCGAAAACTGTGATTGCGTCCTTAATGCATCGAAGTCGGGTTTTAACGAATCGAGTTGAGCCGCAAGGGCATCAATGAGTGTTGCTGCTTCAGTCATCTTAGCATCGGTAGCAAATGACGTGACGAATAACTTATGTTTTATACATTTTGCCATGAGATGCATATTTCAGGTGCTAGGTAGACAATTTCACGATTTTAGGCGAATTTCCGAAATTTTAARGCTGGAGTTGGGGTTGAAGATGCAATCCGATCTCAAAACAAAATGTTGCATTGGAATCAGGAAGTACTAAGGCAACTTTTCCGCACTGTTAGAAATGCCGAATCGAAAAAGTCCGTAATAGACCCATCCTAGTAATCAGCTGCGTTTAACGGTGGTTCTGGTTGAACCTTCGTTAAAGGTGTTTGCTGACTCCCGGAGAAGTGCGTTGTAATTAATACTTTCTCATTTTCAGTTCTTGAGGATTACTAATACTCTTATTGCCTTCTTTTTCGAGGTATTTTGTTGCTGTATTGCTTTTTTTCATGCTGTCCTTCTAGGGTGGAGGATGGAGTCATGTGTAGGAGTTCAAGCATGTGAGAAAAGTTCTTTTATCGCCATTCACTTAGGAATGGCCAGAAACGATTATTTTACATATGACTCAAGCAGCTTACGACTTTGGCCGAGTATCCTCTGTATAGCCTAAGAACATCCGCTTGTAGACTAGCCAAAGTTAGAAGGCAAAACATCCCCTCCACAGGGTTGTGCGCTGGGTTTGGCACCCGCCACGTGAAAAAACACACTAGCCTCGAATTACTGACCCCCCTTTTGATGACGACCATGGCAAGCGAAATAAGGACTACGATTTAACCTGGAATATACGATCTCTTTATTGAGAAGGTGCCCAGCTAATTGAGGTCGTCGTTACAGTGAAAGCTGACATCACCGCCGTATAAGAAATGCGATGGACGAGACAAGGACTGAGACTAGCTGGTCCTTGTGAAATTTACTACAGTGGCCAAATAAAATATTGCAAATTCGGTGAGGGATATGTGGTGGGAGAGAGACTTCTTCGTCGAGTACTGGTATTAACACTAGTGGATGAGCGTCCAGCCACAATCCGCATCAAAGCGAAGTTCTCCAACATATTCCTGATATGCGCACTCGCCCCGACGGAAGAGAATAATGATGTGACCAAAGGTGTCTTCAGTGAGCGCTTAGAGTGCACCTATGAGAGCTGCCCTCGCCACAATGTCAAAATAGTGCTTGGCACAACAGTCGGTAAATTCAGTCGGCATGATTAAACATCCCCAAATGGTTCCAAGCTGATCGACTTCAACAGGAACGAAGATATGGTTATCTGTGGAACTAGATTCCAGCATAGAAAATTTCAGCAAGCTACCGGCAAATGCGTCAGTACGAAAAGTTTGATACAGTGAAGAGGAGGGAACACTTCTTTAGCCTGCTGAATGGCAGTGCAAGTACAAAGCCGGGAGAAGGCGAACCCGATTTCCCAATCGACGTTCTATTGTCTGACCATGAAGAAGTTCGAATAGCAATTACCCGTCTGAAGAACAATAAGGCAGCGGTAGCCGATGGATTGCCGGCCGAGCTATTCAAACACGGCGGCGAAGAGCTGATGAGGAGCATGCATCAGCTTCTTTATAAAATTTGGTTAGACGAAAGCATGCCCAACGATTGGAATTTAAGTGAGCTATGCCCAATCCATAAAAAGGGAAACCCCACAATTGGCGCCAATTACCGTGGGTTGAGTCTCCTCAACATCGCGTATAAGGTTCTATCGATAGTATTGTGTGAAAGATGAAAGCCCGCCATCAACAAACTGATTGGACCTTATCATGCGCCAAATTTTGGAAACCAGCCGTGAAAGGTGAATCGACATCCACCACCTCTTCGTCGATTTCAAAGCTGCTTTTGTCAGGACGAAAATGACTCGCCTCTATGCCGCGAAGTCTGAATTTGGTATCCCCGTAAAACTAATACGGCTGTGTAAACTTACGTTCATCAAGACTAAAAGCTAGGTCAGGATCGAGAAGAATCTCTCCGAGCCATTCGACACCAAAGGAGGTTTCAGGAGAAAATAATTTGAGCTGCAGAATTTAATCCAGCAAGTACAATCTTGTATAAGAGTGTACAGCTGCTGGCGTATGTAAATGATATTTATATCAACGGCCGCGGGTGGCGCCAAACAGTCGTTGCACTCGCGCCTTGGCTCTCACGTCACTGTTGACGGTCATAACTTGGAAGTTGTAGATAATTTCGTCTATTTAGGAACCAGTATAAACACCAAAAACAATGTCAGCCTGGAAATCCAAGAACTGATCAGTCGACGTTTCGAGTTTTCGAGAGAAAAGTTCTGCGAAAGAWTTATGACCCTTTACGCTTTGGCCACGGCGAATATCGTATTATACGATATACGACGACATAGACATAGTTCAGCGAATTAAGAGACAGCGGCTACGCTGGCTAGGTCATGTTGTCCGAATGCAGGGCGAAAACACTCCAGCTCTGAAAGTATTCAACGCTGTACCCGCCGGGGGAAGCAGAGGAAGAGGAAGACCTCCACTCCGTTGGAAGAACCAGGTGGTGCAGGAACTGGCTACGCTTGGAATATCCAATTGGCGCCACGTAGCGAAAAGGAGAAAACACTGGCGCACTGTTGCCAACTCGGCTATAATCGCGTAAGCGGTGTCTACATCAAAAGAGAAGAAGAACTCACATATTGGCTGATATATGCGGTAAAAAGTCACCTTGAATTTCGAAAAGCTTTATACTTTATACTTTCAGTTATTGGTACCGGGGTTTAAATATTCAACACGTTGTGGTTTTTTTATTGGATTTAGACAATTTTTGGTCAGAAGGTGGGACATCTTAAATACTTGCGCTATATGGGTGGTTGTGGTCTGATTTTGTCCATTTTCAGAATGTGACACGAGAATAAAAAAAATGTCACGTACCAAATTATGTCGAATTCGTTTGGTCCAGTCAAGAGATATAGGTTTTCACCAATTTTCACACCAACTCCCGTAACACTTTCTCATATCATCTCGGTAGTAAAATTTAATGTTTCTGACGTATACTTTGATGTATTATGAGGAGTAAGCGGGATTATCCTCCTTTTTCACACTATCGATAGAAATTGTTGTAAGGTTTGTACTCAGCAAATTTATTTGTTATAGCTTAAGTGCAATCCTCTGTGCAATGAACACATTGCCAAGAGTATGGACACACGAAAGCAGATTGGACCCATGCAGTGTCTGTGTGGGGTGTGTGTGCTGATTTACATCCTACATCAAAATGTGCTCTTAAAAATAAGGATTTAAATAAAAATATATTAATTCTGGAGAAAATCACATTGCGAACTATAATAAAATAAATAAATTTCCTCCTAACGAAAATAGTCAAATCCCTGCCCCTTTTGCAAAACCGGGTAATCTTAAAATCTAATACTACACAAGAAATCTATGCAAATGTGCTGAGAGGCAGAACTGTATAAATGCGTTTGCCCCAAAACCAACCATGTGGAAGAGTTAAAACTATGATTTTCAACCTTACACAATGTATGGCACAAGTTATGTCTACAATGAAAAATATGATTTAAGACAAAATCACAAAATCAAATTTTATTAAGTAAATAATTGAAGTATTGAACRTTTGTATTTGGAATGCTAACAGTGTTAACAAACATAAGTTGGCACTTATTAGATTTCTTAATGAAAATAATATAGATGTTATACTATTGTCAGAAAGTCATCTTACAAAAAAAATAATTTCTTTATACCGGGATTAACGCTCTATGTTAAAAATCAACCAGATGGAAGGCACATGGGGGATCAGCAGTGTTGGTTATCACCGCCATGCATTAGAATCTCATGTTATAGCGCAGTTACAAGCTACAACAAATTTATAAAAAATCGCTGCTGGGACTTAAACCTGACGCCTTTGTACTGCCTACCTTGGTTTTACATTACAGACACGCAATTTAAAGAGTTTTTAGAACCCTAGGTCATAGATTTCTAGCATATGGAGATTATCTGACGCCTTTATACTGCCTACCTCGGTTTAAAATTACAGACACCCAATTTAAAAAGTTTAAGTAAGTCCCTAAGTCATGGATTTCAAGCAGGTGGAGATTACAATGCAAAACACACGTATTGAGACTCATTACAAATTACTCCGAAAGAACGATATCTGCATCACATTATAGTCACAATAAACTTGACATAATATCTCCTGGGAAGCCGACATATGGACTTAGTAAACGAAACAAAATGCCAGATTTATAGATTTTGCTGTAATAAAAAATATAGATAAATTGCACATAAAAGTTGATACATGTACTGACTATTTCCTGATCATTATTCTCTACTAATAAAGCTATCTGAACAATTGATCCAAATCTGGGGCTAACATCCTATAAAACGAACTGGTTAAAATGTAATAAATACGTGAGTAGCCCCATTAATATTGGGTAAAAATTAAACACAAGAAGAGATATTGACGAAAGCATAAGAGAACTTAATGATATAATAAGTAACGCAGGTATTTTAGGAACAACAAAAAAACTAAAAAAAAAACAGCTATAAGCTGCTGGGTCTCAGAAAAATTAGTAATAGAAAAATAAAAAAGCTTGTAAATGAAAAAAGGCGTGGAGGACGAGAATGGGAGATAAATCGTCACCCTTCCACTAAGCTTCGATTGAAATCTGCTCTTCTTCTTCTTAATTGGCGTAGTCATCGCTTATGCGATTATAGCCGAGTTAACAACCACGCGTCAGTCGTTTCTTCTTTTCGCTCAATGGCGAAAATTAGATATTCCAAGTGAAGCCAGGTCCTTCTTCACTTGGTCCTTCCAACGGAGTGGAGGTCTTCCTCTTCCTCTCCCTTCCYTTGGCGGATACTGCGTCAAATACTTTCAGAGCTGGAGCGTTTTCTTCCATCCGGACAACATGACCTAGCCAGCGTAGCCGCTGTCTTTTAATTCGCTGAACTATGTTAATGTCGTCGTATATCTCGTACAGCTCATCGTTCCATCGATTGCTATATTCGCCATGGCCAACGCGCAAAGGACCATACATCTTTCGCAGAACTTTTCTCTCGAAAACTCGCAACGTCGACTCATCCATTGTTGACATCGTTCAAGTCTCTGCACCATACAGCAGGACGGGAATTATGAGTGACTTATAGAGTTTGGTTTTTGTTTGTCGAGAGAGGACTTTGCTTCTCAATTGCCTACTCAGTTCGAAGTAGCATCTGTTGGCAAGAGTTTCCTGCGTTGGATTTCTAGGCTGATATTGTTGGTGACGTCTACGCTGGTTCCAAGATAGACGAAATTATCTACAACTTCAAAGCTATGACTGTATACAGTGACGTGAGTGCCAAGTTACGAGTGCGACGACGGTTTGTTTGATGGCAGGAGATATTTCGTCTTGCCCTCGTTCACTGCCAGACCCATGTTATGCTTCCTTGTCCAGTCTGGAGAAAGCAGAACTAACGGCGCGTGTGTTGAGGCCGATGATATCAATATCATCGGAATACGCCAGCACCTGTACACTCTTATAGAAGATAGTACCTTCTCTATTTAGTTCTGCAGCTCGAACTATTTTTTCCAGAAGCAGGTTGAAAAAGTCGTACAATAAGGAATCGCCTTCCCGATTCTGAGGGAGCTTTTAGTGCTGCTCAACGTCAGCTTACACAGCCGTATAAGTTTTGCAGGGATACCAAATTCAGCCGTCTCGGCATAAAGCCAGCTCCTTTTCGTTCTGTCGAAAGTAGCTTTGAAATCGACGAAGAGGTGGTGAGTGTCGATTCGCCTTTCAAGGGGATTTCCCAAGATTTGGCGCATGGTGAATATCTGGTCCGTTGTTGATTTTCCAGGTCTGAAGCCACACTGATTAAGCCTAATCAGTTTGTTGATGGTGGGCTTTAATCTTTCACACAATACGCTCGATAGAACCTTATATGCAATGTTGAGGAGGCTAGTAGTAGTTGGCGCAGATTGTGGGGTATCTTTTTTTTATGGATTGGGAATATCACACTTAAATTCCATTCGTTGGGCATGCTTTTGTCCGACCATATTTTACAAAGGAGCAGCTCCTTATATGCTCTTCGCCACCGTGCTTGAATAGCTCGGCCGGCAATCCACCAGCCCCCGCACATTTGTTGTTCCTCAGGCGGGTAATTGCTATTCGAACTTCTTCCTGGTCGGGCAATGGAACGTCTGCTCCATCGTCATTGATTGGGGAATCGGGTTTGCCGTCTCCTACCGTTRTGATCTCACTGCCATTCAGCACGCTGGAAAAGTGTTCCCTCCATAATTTAAGTATGCTCTGGGCAGCGGTGACTAGATCTTCTTTGGGGGTTTTACAAGAGTATGCTCCGGTCTGGAAACCTTATGTAAGCCGCCATATTTTGTCGCAGAATTTTGAACATTACCCTTGTCGGCCAGCTTATCAAGCTCTTCGTACTCACGCATTTCGGCCTCTTTCTTTTTCTGTCTGAAAATACCCTTCGCTTCCCTCTTCAACTCTCGGTATCTATCCTATCCCGCACGTGTTGTAGTCGATCGTAACATTTCGAGTTAGGCAGCCTGTTTTCTCTCCGCTGTGATGCGGCACTCCTCGTCGTACCAGCAGTTCTTTTGCACTTTCCGAAAACCAATGGTTTCGATTGCAGCTGTACGTAAGGAGTTTGAAATGCCGTTCCACAGTTCCGTTATACCGAGTTKTTGAAGAGTGYTCTCAGAGAGCAGGAGTGCAAGCCGAGTAGAAAATCTTTCGGCTGTCTGTTGTGATTGCAGCTTCTCCATCTAAAACACTGGAGACGTGTCTTCCGTTTATCACAACGTGATCGATCTGGTTGGTGGTTTTTCGATCCGGAGACACTTGCTCACTTTTGCTCGCCTTCAAACGGATGTTCTTAGGCTACTCAGAGAGTACTTGGTCAAGGGCTGGAAGTCGTGAGCTGCTTGAGTCATATATAAAAGAATCGTTTCTGGATACTCCCAAGTGAATGGCGATCAGAGAACTTTCCTCGCTTGCGTGAACTTCTACACTCCTGAAATCTGCTCTACGTAAATTTAAAAAAAACGCTTAAACGGAAAGAAAAATGCAACACCGAAACATACGTATTTAAAGAAGCTAAGCCAAATTCAAGCAAGCGAAATTTCCTTCAGAAAGGCCCGAAGTGCCTAGGAAAAGGTTAATACCAAATTGCCTAAAGAACATTTTTAAGCTGTCAATTTTATCCGACACAGCGAGCGAGTTGCTTTAGATTTTTAAAACTTCACCTTTTGAAATAAGTAGAATCATAAAAAATCTTAATCAAAAAAATTACAGATTTTTCTACCCTGTCTTTCTAAAATATTTGAAAAATTGTTACTATCAAAGATGCCTCCTTTCTTCCATGAAAATAATATAATACCAACGCATCAATTCGGGTTTCGTGAAAAACAAGCACGATAGAGCAAACATTATACCTTAAGAATTGTATAAAACTATACAGTCTTATTTAAATAATAGACAATTTATGGTTAAAGTGGCTTTTAAATAAAAACTMTAAACTTAGTGCTTCTAAATAATGCGGTCACAAAGCCGATTTGGATGTATGGAATTCAACTATAGGGTACGACCTGAGCAATTAATATTGATAATATATAAAGCTCCAATCAAAATATATATCTAAGCTCCAAGAGTACTCAAACCAATTGGCTAATGCATTAGTACATTCTTGCTATCAAACACGATTCAAACGAAAGAGCAACGTATCACCAAAACAGCTCCTCCATTTGATTGAGCGTTTCTGGTTTTTAAATATTTTTAAGATTTTATAACTTATTGTTAGGCTTTTAAAACAAGAAACCGATCCAATAATAATAGCGAAATGTAATAGCTGATTGAACCTATTATCTTTCAATTGGGTGCTTTTTATGACTGTCACGTACTGTATTGCAAAATCGTCTCAAGTCCCAAAAATTTAGAGACTTCTGATTGTATCACAGTCTAGAATTCCGGTATAAGCTTTAAGATTCGATTCAATAAATGAAGAAGAAAAAGCTACTCGCGTTAACATCGATAATAATATTCATTCGTAGTATATATATATTTTTTTTTTGGTAAGCAACTGTCGAATAACAATTTGGTTCGAATTGATCAATTGGTTACCAAGATATTTCCTTCTTCTTCTTTCTTATAATATTTGCCGTAAATTTATTTATTATGTGTATTTATCATGTTAACACACTTTTAGTATCTAGGAACATATCTTTCTTGGGAATCTATTTCACTTATTTTCGAACTGTACGATCAACACCAGAACAAAGTACTTTTACTAAATTTGATAGATACAGCTTTTGCAGTTTCTTAGAGATTGTCATCAAATTCATCAGAGGCGTGGCCACGATTAATACTCAGAAATTTTGTTTTTGTCCATCCGTACTGTGAGCAAATTTGAGAGAGTCAAGGAACATGCTCACCAATGTCAAGAAAATACATATATTAACGATGACCAGCATTAGGCCGAAATGTTTGAAGAGTTAAAAAAAAACGTATTTATTCTAAAATTTGTCGCACATCTTGGTTCGATTTCTAAAAAATGTACTTTATGTTACATATATTCAAGGACGCTCCTATTTAACATCTCAGGTATTGAGTAATACTTTGAACACAAAGACGATGCACGAAATTTTCTTGTCTGCAAATGTAGTATTGAGGCCATCTTCTTGAACATTTTGAAGACGACATCGACATATCAAGCATCTGATTTATAGTAAAAAAATTAGTTGTTCCTGCTCTAGAACTATTTTCAAAAGAAATTTAAATGTTTTGTTCAAAGTTGAATTGTTTTAAATAGGTCGGCTCACTTGGTTTAATCTATCAATGTTATATATAGTATGTTACAAATGATATATCGAATTATTGTTTGCCTATATTAATAAAATAATGTTAGACTTGGTGGAGCTTTGAAAAATTTCACATTTCATTTTGTACCAGTTAGATCTCCGCTGCCCATTGTCGTTCACAAAAGTAGAAATGGTTTTAATCTAGCGACAGCGAGAACTGCAATTTTCCTGCCGTGAAGTCGTGCTCTCGTCTAAATAACTGCCCCAATTAGAATGTGTGTTAATTTTTGACAGATGCTGCCTGTCGCTTTTCGCCATATTCACAGGTGTTCAATGCATTATATGCTCGCATCTAGTATGCTATTTCTGCAAGACGGGTATCAGTTGACAGTTTTTTATTTTTCACGGCACGATTCCGATTACTTTGGTAGTCGGGTAAAAAATACGAATTTCGGTATAAATGGGGTATGTGCTGATAGGGGAACTTCTCCAGAGAAGGAATATGCTAAAATAAAGTTGCTAACCTTATATTTTATAAAATATTCCCGATTAAAAAAAATATATATCGTATATTTAAATATACACTATAAAAAATTTAATAAGTTCACAATTCACTTTTATTTTGTTATTTTTAGCTAATTTTGTTAACTTAAAAATCACTTAACACACTCATCGTCGAAAGGATTAGATTGTTTATAATTATGGGAAAAACGAGCGTTGCCACATCATAAAAGCTAAATATGAAGGATTGTTTTCTGGTGATTCTATTTTTTTTTATTAACCATAAAAAAAGTCTTTCCAACATTTTTAAGCTATAATTGAGTATGTAAAGTACTCCTGTCAGATATATGTTAGATATATGGAAAGATTGTTTATACTAATTTTAATTTGAAATATAATTTCCTTGTATAGACACACTCGACTTAATTAAACCAATTTAAAGTGAAACATGTGCATAAAGTGTGCTAAATACAGTGAAATAACATGCTGAAATGCTAAAATTTCTTTTTTAYATATTTTTTAATCAGGAGGATTTCCAACGGTACCTAGTGGCCAAATTACAATAGCAATATTGAATTTAACGCTTCCCACTTTAATAAAACTATTTTAAACTTATTTGAAAAATATGTTCTGAAGAGTGTTGTTACTCATAAAATGAGTTCTAATTTATGGTTTTCGAAAGAATTATAGATAATATAATATAAATAGAAAATCTCGTGCTTTTAAACTAAAAAAAAAGTGGTTTAGTTGCTGACTATTCAAAATATTCTAAATTGCGTCGACAATTTGCTGAACTTAACAAAATATGTTATAATAATTGTATAAATAAATAATAAATACGTAATCCAAAATTGTTCTATGATTTCGTCAACTCCAAACGCAGGATTTCTAATTTGCCGTCCGCTATGAAATATAAGTCTAGTATAGTATGTCTAGTTACAATCATATTATTTCTAATATGTTCGCTGAATTGTTTAGGTTCAATTGCTCTCCGAAATCTCCAAAAAAAAATGTTCCGCATCAGTACAAGTTATGTCCGGTTTCTGTCATTAATGCACCTACCATTTCCGAAGCAGACGTCTTATATCAGTTAAATATGTTAGAACAATCATATAATTATGGCCCATATATGATTCCCTCATACTTTCTTAATAAATGTGCCAAATATGTATTCCAACCCCTAACAAAACTATTTAATTCATCTTATCCAAGGCTTATTTCCATCCATATGGAAAAAGGCATTTATAATTCCTTTACATAAGAGCGGATATAGGTTATCTATGGAAACCTATAAGGGAATAGCAAAGTTGTCTACAATACATAAACTTTTTGAAGCAATTGTAACAGACGACATAACTTTCCGGATCTTTCCACTCATTTCTTGTTCTCAGCACTGTCAAGAAAAAGCTTTTTCGCACAATAATTGGTAGCAATGTCTTGTACAATATGAAGCTGGCAGAACTTTTGCTGGAAAAAATTAGCAAATTTTTTGTAACCGAAACTGGAATGTTAAATGAGGTTAGACGAGTAACGAAGAAACTAAAAAACGACAAGGCGTTAAGAAGCGGACTAGGGTATGAAAAAGTAAGAATGGGTATGACGTAAAATGGATGCATACAAAAGCCACAAAAAGTGCAAACAGTGACATAAATCAGAAAACAGAATACAACCCTCTATGCTAGTAATAGAATTGTGCGATATCGAAATGCAACGCGAACAGCTACTTTCGCTTTCTTGATTTGGTTGTGGTCAACTGCTATTTATTTACACCCGCTATTGCGCCGAAGAATATGTTCAACGCAAAGGGAAGCTAGGCTTACTCCAATACCGATTAAATCTGGGATAAGGGATAACAAAGTATAGCGGCGCAACAGTTTAACCAAACTTCTTGACTTCTGGTTTGAAATCTCGACCCAGCGCCAGCCCTTTGACAAGATCCTGCTCGGTCGTCCTAATCGCCGATACTCGTTAATTTTGCTCCAATCTGACATTCGTTTCGAACTATCGTCATCCGACGCGGTCCTTACGCTGCAGCACAATGTCTGTGAAATAATTTATTTTTGATTCGAACAAGGAATCTTTCATAGATACAGTCGATAATTGTGTCTGAAATTGATTTAAGTTCATCCTTGGAAATTCATGTTGTAGATCAATTGAAGATACTGACGCTCTTCGGCCATCGTGAAATTTTTTATAATTTTGAAGTGAAACTTCTTTAGAATCGTTATGATTTCAAACCGGATGCAACGGAAAAAACGACAGGTAAAAGACACATATACGAAAATGTGTAGGATGAAAACATGGAAGAATGAGACAGCAATATACATACTATTTTATATTATCGGTTTCTCCTCTTCGTGCCATACTTCGTAGCGTCCTCATTCCCGTCTTCTAAGCATAGTCGCTTGGAATTTATGAGTCAGAGCGAGAGAACAGATGTTTAAGCATGTAACGTGTGTTAGTGCAGAGAACTTAAAGCATAAAGAAGGTTTAAAAAAAATGATAAAAATTTTTACCATGGCCGAAGAGTGTCAGTATCCACACTTGATCTACATCATGAATTTCGAAGGCTGAACTTTAATCGACTACAGACAATTGTAAATGTTTTATATGATTTCTTAAATAAAATAAAGGGGATGTCACTATTTACATTTAATTGTTAAAGCTCATATACAATATCTGCAATATGACAATATAGTGTCGTCGTCAATTTTTTCGGAGACATGGATGAATAATGAAGATATTGTAGACATTCGAAGTTTTAATATTGTTGTTAATTACAAAAGACCACGTATGAGGGCAGGCGGAGTAGCAAATTTATCACAACGTAAATGATGGAGCCCGTGTTATTACGCCACAAATGGATCTCAATGAACAACAGCTGGAATCATTGTCTGTTCAGAGAACTGAACGCATAGAGAAGGTGCAAATTGAACTCTTTATGATGTTCGGTTTGGCGGCTAACAGAGCTGATAGAATTGTAGTAAGGAATTCTCGCTACTATTTAGCAGAAATGGTCACGTTCTCTGGCAAAAATATATGAGAAATGCTTTTTTTTTTCTCGCTTAAAGAGGTTTCTCACTAACGCGAGTTTCTCGCTAATGCAGGTACATGTGTGGTGTTTCTCTATTATAGAAGTACGCAGCAATAACAAGTCACAGCAAGTACGAATGTAGTAAATATGTACATATGTGTAATATGATAAAATTTTGTGCATGGTATGCACAACATATGTACATATTGTCTATGTACATACATATTTTTGAATGCTTAGGAAAGCAAAACAAAAATTCATGCACTATTTAATTTTATTTTAGTTAGAACTTATTTATACTTAAAAAAATTCGTCAATTTTGTTTGGGCTTATGTTTTAGTATTTTGAATGCTTTTGTCTAACTCATAAATATTGTTGAATATTCCTTGATAAACAACCGCCGTGTATTCAAAATACTGATGGACCGTCTCCAACGCACTTAAAACTAGCTTCATTGGAATGATCTTTATTTCTGTTTCTGAAATCTGTGCCTCGTCTTCACTGTCATTTCCAGCATAATAGGTGTCCACACAATTATCAACGATATCGTCGTCGGTTTGTTCTCCAGCGGTAGTTACGTCGTAGTCAATTTGAACGAAATCTTCGAAGCTCGGCATTAACATATTGGATGAGACACAAGCTTAGATCATTCCTCTTTGTTACGTCTAACTTCAACATCATTTTCCTCTGGCAGGTCTTGTTTATCTGTACTATTCCAAAACCCAGCTTTCTTGAAGCAGTTTTTAACAGTTACATTCTTTAAATAATGTTTTGGTCATCCAAGCCTTTGTATTATTGGCATAGTCAACGGGAAAAGTATTCACTCCTTTAAAACATCTAGGTCGCTTTGATTTCCCGATGATGAGAAGTGGAAGTTTGTCCGCACCACTCATGTTTACACACCGGAGAAGTGTAAGTTGTTCCTTACTTTCTTTTTGCCATGTAATTTTTCTCCTTTAAACGTAAATGTTTTGTCTGGAAGGCACTTGAAAAACAAAGCAGTTTCATCCGCGTTGTAAATATCGTCTAGTTCATACCCTTATAAAAGATTTGGCAGATCTTCAGTCCAGTGGTTGCATACACCTTATTCCACAGATTTACATTCCCCAACTGCTTTTTGAAAGCTATATCCTGACGCCTTTTAAAACCCTCTAACTAGCCGTTGCAAACGAAAAAGTTCTAGATTCTCAGTTTTATAGCAAACTCTTTTGATTTTTCTTTTAACAAAGGTCCATTTATGGGAATGTTTTTATCGAGAGTTTGTTTTATCCATTCCAAAAGGCACTTCTCGATATTGGGAAGTTCGGAAACTCTACTCCTCTTAATATTTCCATGTCCATCAGAGCACTCAGACTTATTGGAATTTTTGATTTTATAATTTTATAATAGGTGGATTCTAGTAAATTAAACTCTCTCTGAATTTCATTCCGCGATTTTCCGGATTCAAACGCATTCACTGAAGACAGTACTATGCAATCGAGTAGCAACATTTTTAGTTGCACGAAATAGAATAGGCACAATATGTATTGATGAGAAAACAATATAAAACAATGGTCTTAAGTTTCACAAAAGTTAAAAATGAGTCATAAAATTGCAGATGTTAAACTTGTAAATAAAGTTCATTTCTCGCTTATAGAGACCAAATAAGTAGCAGTATCACTTACGGAGGTCTATGGGACAATAACGACTCTCTCTTACAGAGGTTTTTGTTTCTCACTAATAGATTTTTTGAAAGCTGAAAATGACGGGACCTAGCTATTACTCTCACTATAGAGTTTTCTCACTAACCCAGTTTTTACATATCCAGGTTTGACTGTGTATGTATGTACATTTAAGTATAAATGAATGTACATATATGAACATGTAGATCAATGCGCTCACATGTAATACATTGATACGTGATAAAATCATTATTTGAATTTCTGAATGCGCACATGCGTAAACATACATTTATATGAGTAGATAATAAGATTATGATATGAGCATGTGCAGAGACATAAGATTAATATGATAGAAGATGTACATATTGTTGTGATAAATTTAATTTCCTAATCAATACCAAAGTTACTTTTACAACTTGCCTCAAAATCTAACTAGCAAGCAAGTCGGCGCCATTTTAATTAAGAAGTCCATACCACACAAACAAATCCCTGTATCTTCAAATATAGCCACAATAGCAATAGAAATCTCATTATCTTTCCACCCCATTTATAATCGTAGGCGATTTCAATGCGTGGAGCCCTCTTTGGGGCTCTGCCACCACAAATATCAGGGGTTCTATGATTGAAGACTTGGTCTTCTCTGAAAACCTTATTATACTGAATGATAACAAACCAACACACTTTTCCACACAAAAAACATTCACCACTGTAGACCTTACAATCTGTTCCTCTAACATTGCTCCTAAATTAACGACAAACACCCTTTCCCATCTGCATGGCAGTGATCATTACCCTATCCTTACAACCCTTTCCACTCCTTTCACTTCTAAAAGTCCGCAGAAGCCAAGGTTTATTATAGGAAAAGCTGACTGGGACATGTTTGGAACGACTGCCCATCTGTCTATTCCACAAACCAATCCCAAAGTTCATAAAAAGATCGCTCCCCACTGGTCCTCTGAACTA
The DNA here is from genome assembly GCF_001853355.1 of Bactrocera latifrons. Taxonomy (NCBI): domain Eukaryota; kingdom Metazoa; phylum Arthropoda; class Insecta; order Diptera; family Tephritidae; genus Bactrocera; species Bactrocera latifrons. The sequence goes on along the minus strand of NW_017537611.1, from coordinate 34,993 downwards.
TCTCAATTACGAAACGAAAAAGATTTCTTTGGACGGAATATAAGCGAACAAGGTCAAACTCAAATTTAATGCTATACAAAAAGGCAAATGCGATCTTTAGGAAAAAACTCAAACAATCCAAAAGGGAGTGCTTAAGCAAATTCTCCGAATCCATTAACCATCAAACAAATCCAAAAAGAGCATGGTCCGATATTAAACGACTTTCTGCCACTAATCCTCAATCGCATATTACTTCAATTAATAGCGCAAATGGCCCTATCGTCGACCACAAGCAAATAGCAAATCACCTCGCAAAGTACTGGTCCAATTATTCACACGATTCAAATTTCCACCCTACTTTCCTTTCAGAAAAGAACAAATACCTCAACAGTAGTTCCAAGAGTCCCCCTGCAACTCCTAGTATAACCGACTGTAAGATCAATAACATTGAACTCGAATCAACTCTATCTTCTTTAAGTGAGAGAACCCCCGGGGCTGACAGAATATCATATCCTATGTTGGAACACTTACCCCCATGTATGAAGACAAGATTGTTAATGCTATATAACAACATCTTAAGCCAAGGTACGTTKCCTCAGGCTTGGAAGCACGCAGTCGTTGTCCCATTCCAAAATCTGGCAACCCCACTACAGAAACTTCAGGCTTTAGGCCTATTTCTTTACTGAATTGCCTGGGAAAACTACTCGAAAAAATTATAGCCAGACGTATTTCGTGGCATGCCTTAACCAATAATTCCATGAGCCCCCAGCAAATGGCTTACAAGAACGGGCAAAGCAGCATTGATGCTTTGCTGCTCTTTGAAAATCCTGCATCTTCAGCCTTAGCAAACAGAAACCACCTATCTGCACTTAGCATTGACTTCGAAAAGGCCTTCGATCGGGTTGGAGTCCACGTTGTACTACGGCAACTCGAAAAATGRKKCATTGGGTGCCATATTCTAAGACTCATTCAGTCATTCCTCACAAACCGAAGATTCGTCTGTAAATGCAACAACACATTGTCAGACCCGTTTACTCTCCATAACGGAATACCATAGGGGTCTCCCCTCTCTGTATCCCTTTTTATCGCTGCTTTTAATGAAGTGAGCCATATAATTAATAAATATATAAATATTGATCATATCTACTATGCTGATGATGTGTTGATTTTCAGTAAACTGAATGATTTAAATGTTGTTAAATGGGACTTCACAAATATTCTTAGGGATCTCAATATATGGTCCGAATCTTCGGGCGCCAATGTGGCTGTAAATAMATGCAAAAATTTCCACATTTGTCGCAAGCACAAATGTGATTATTTCACAATTATCTACAATAACAGCCCTATCTCAAACACTAATAGTCTTAAGTTCTTAAGAATTTAATTTTTGATAAGAAACTTACCTTTAAGGAACATTGTTTGTATTTAAGAAAGCAACTGGCTGCCCGACTGAATATTATCAAATATTTATCATCTAAACATTGTTTAATCAACTCTGCAACTCTAGTAAATGTAACGAGGGCGCTTGTGTTGCCGAAAATAGATCACGGCCTTCCTATCTATGTTAATTGCGCGAAAATTCACATCAAAAAACTGTACTCTCGGTACCACATGGCAGTAAGCAGAATCATTCGCGCATTTCCAAAATCGCCCACCAAATTCGTTCTAGTGTAAGCCGGCTTACCCACAATAGAAGAGAGATTCGAACTGAATCTAATGAAACTTATACCTAAGCTTTTTACATGTCACAACAGTACTCTTTACGAAACAGTAAGATCGGACCTCCAAAGGGAAATTAATCCTGGACGCAAATCGACAATTTCACTTTGTAGAGAACTCGCTAGAAAGCTTGGAATCACCATGCCATCACTACGGCAGAGAGAAGTATTTCCTACCTGGCAGATAAAACATACATCGTTCATTTTAAGCTTGGAGNCACTCAATTCTTTTGAATAAACTTGATCTTCTTGGTTTTCAACCAATATTTCTAAAATGGGTTGCTTCTTATCTTAGTAATAGAATTCAACAAGTCAGATTTAACGATACTCTTTCCGACATAATCAATGTTCCTTCAGGTGTTCCTCAAGGTAGCCATCTTGGTCCACTTCTGTTCTTGTAATTTATTATTGACATATCATCTGTTGTTAAGTTTTCAAAAGTTTTCTTATATGCTGACGATGTAAAAGTTTTTAAAACATATACTTCAAACAGCGAAAGATGTCAGTTGCAAACAGACTTAAACAACCTAGTTTCTTGGTGTGATAGAAATGACATGCCATTGCACCTTAAAAAATCCAAAACGATGTGCTTTTCACGTAGAGCTATAGACCCAACTTCATACGCAATACAAAACTTTAGGTTGGAGCAAGTATACAGTTTTGTTGATCTGGGAGTAACTATGGACCCCAAASTAAATTTTAATCTTCAGCATCTTCCATGGTTTTTAAAGCTAAAGGCGCTCTTAGTTTAGTTAATCGTTGGTCTAAAGAATTTAGAGATCCGCTTACCAAAAAAATTCTTTTTACATCTCTGGTGAGGCCTATATTAGAGAATGCTTCTGTGGTTTGGCACCATAGTTACCAAGTCCATTCGGATAAGTTAGAGTCTGTTCAAAAACAACTTGCTTTAAATCATTTGCATTGGAATTCCAGTTCAAAGCTTCCCCCTTACACTAACCGTTTAAAACTTATAAATCTCCCGACACTCACTAGTCGTAGGGAAATGCTTGGTATAATATTTCCTGTAAAACCCATGAATGGGTCAGTCTGTAGGCCACATCTCTTATCTGATATTAATTTTAACGTACCCGCTCATTCTACCAGGAAGGGTCTACCCTTACTTTTAAAATTTTCTAGAACAAATTTTGAGTTAAACGAACCATTCCGCCGCATATTTCATGATTTCAGTTCTCATTCCAGCACATTTGATCTAACAGACTCACTCTTTACCATTAAAAAAAAAATTTGATCTACAAGTAAAATTTAAATATTATAATCTTTAATACAATTCTTAGTTTTGGCTGTTGAAATTTTTGTTTCTGTACCTGAGCAGCTTAAGATCGCATCGCTAAAACTCTCTTGSCTTTTATGACTCGGCTAATTCCGCTCGTTCGCGGATTGCGCCCTTCGCGTCGATTGCGCGGGAGGAGGGTAATCGTTAGGTATTATCATTATTATTTGTATCCTATTAGCAGTGGCGTAGCTAGGTAATAAGGGGACTTGTGGTAAGTGAAAAAATGGTTGCCGCAGTTCTATGTAAATTGATTCAGTTTTATAAAACAAAAATATGAAATATACAAATACTTTAAAAATGATAAGCTACTTAAGCTGTTTGTTGTGCACTGCAGGGCAGGTAATAAAATATTAAACAGTAACCACATAAACTACAATTAAAACTTGGTGTAGGTTTGGCTAATAAAACGAAATAGAGACGATTTAAGCGCTTATTATATAAAAGTCCAACTGACTAAATAACAATTATATTTAAGCTTTCCTAGCTTCAGCTTTCGCAAAAGTATCAATGATTTCCTTTGCGCTTTTGTTTTCAATTGCTATTAGCGATATTCACTCCACGACTTCATTTCTGGCTTCAAAAAGTCCCTTAAGGCTATTGTTTTTCCGGCACAGCCAAAATATTTAGCGTCTGCGTTAGCGCTAGTCAGAAGAGCAGAGTTTATCATAGAGCGCAGTATGTTTTCAGCATCATATGCCAAAGCTATTGCAGAGAGAGAACAGACGCGGGAAAATAATAGAAATCGACCGTTCACGAAACAAAGAAGTAACTATAAAGATGATCACCCCCATTTTGTAAAAAGGCAGCAGGGTAACATGGGCAAGTCCCAGAGCCAAAGCAAGCTGATTCATCTTATAAGTTTAGGCAGGCTAGCACTCCTCCAAAGCACCAAACTAGTGGCAAACAGGTCCAAAAAAGATACAATACGTCAGATAGAGCAACAAGACCAAGGCGACAGCGATTGAAAAAGGCTGTTCAGAGCGTCCCAGATTCGGAACAATATCAAAAGTCCGCTGAAGCCGCTGTAATCGAAATCGAAGACGATAGCGGATCATGCGACAATAATTCATTGCATTTTTTAGAGAACGCTCCCGGCTGCCATATATCAAGCGACAGCTGGGTGGGAAATATATAAAATATTATGTGACACAGCGGCGGCAAAAAATTAAATTAAGCTTATTAGCTACAAGAAGTAAGCTCGATACAAGGTTTGAGGAAAGTAACTAGTGCTTTATGAAAATTTTTGACCAACTCTCCCCATTCTTCATGGTAGACACACTTAACTCATTTGATGCAATTTGGGATTCGACTCGTTAACGCAAGCAGAAATAGCGTTGAACTTACGAACAACACTATTACTTACAATAACAAATCCGAGCAATTGCAGTATCATTACTGTGACAGTGTAAATTTCTGATGTGGATGACATAATAGTGCCTACCTCCATCAAAAAGGAATTCAAAAGCGTGATACTGAAAATATTAAAAGTGTTTTCGACCTCTAATGAGGCGTTATCATTCAATATCTCAGTTATTGCTACAATCCGCACTATAAACATCGCGCCCATATAGTCTAGACTATGCCCTTGCACTATGGACTTTCAGATTTTGTAAATAACGAAATCAAACAGTTACTTAATGATGGTATATTAGGCCATCAAAGTCTCCATACAGCGGCCCAGTCTGGGTTTTTGACAAAAAAGGCTCTGACAGCAATGGAAAATAAACGGTTGGTAATGACTTTAGGAAGTTAAATGAACGAACCATAATAGGAAGCCGGAAGCATTTTTCAAAGAGCCATCGATGACATCCTGAGGGAGCACATAAGAAAGATATGTTATGTTTATGTACGGTATTAAATTGCTTGGCCGATGAAAATATGAGAGTAGCGAAAAAAAAAAAAACAACTAAGTTCTTTAAAGAGAGAATTCTTGCGCTTTCTAGTGACCCAAATGACCCTGAAAAGGTCAGGCTGATACAAGAGTATACTGAGCCGAAAAATCTGTTCAGCCTGCGGTCGATTCTTGATTTAGCTAGTTGATACAGGGATTTTATTAATGATTTCGCAGCAATATCAAGGAACTTAACCAACTTTCCCAAATGAGAAAATGGTTCGGTAAGCAAGCATATATCCAAAAAGGTCTCGATTGAATGTGACGAAACCGAACGTAATGCATTCCAAAGAATATACTGGCATCAAAAGATGTCATACTCATGTACTCAGATTTCAAGCAGCCCTTTGATCTGACTACTGACGCCTCCATAGATTTCATTGGTCGGTCCTGTGCCAAGGCTGCAGACTCATTTCCATGCTTTCACGCACGCTAAAAAAAAGAGAGACACACCGTTTAAATATTATTGAACATGCTTACTTATCAGCAAATCCGAAATTCCACTAAATATAAATATCTATTTATATATTAATATACATACATACATACATATATACCCTGACCACTTTTTGCAAAAATTTCAATACAACTACACATTTTTTCTCTCTGTTACGTAATCGTACCGCTCTATCGTAATCTAGCATGATGACGTACGTGAAAGAGTATATAAACGTATCCGTTTTTTCGAATCGTCATTCGAACGCAAACTACCAATCGTAATAGACAAATTTTTGGAAATGTGAGCAATTTTTTTTTAAATTTTATGTCTTTTATAATTTTTAGTAATAAAGAACAAAAACAAGAAACCAAATGAATATCTCATTGAAAATTAAAAAGAAAATTATTTATATGAACACAATTTTTGTAGTTTTGTTTACATTAGAAATAAAATTGTTTGCAAGGTTAAGGGCATATACATTTTTGAATAAAAGAATACTTGGTAGATTGCGGCGAGGCGGTTCGCTACAACGGTGTCTGTTTCTTGTGTGTCATCAGAATCACAATTTTGAGGGTTGAAACTTATTTTAAATTTTATGCTGATGTGATAACTTTAGCAAATCCTCTACTACTGTGAGTGTGTACTACTTCCTCTCTTGCCATATCCTAAAATTCTCCACCGTATTTTTAAGATTGTAATGTTTTGTTCAACGATACATCTACAAAAAAAATTTTGTTAATGAGGATTCATAATTTGTTTTTTTTTATACCTACGCTATTGCTACGATCTCTTAGCTATCTCCGCACTATTCTTTTCTTATCCCCATCACTTTCACTAGAGCGCGAATAAGAAAGCAAAATTGGATCCATTTTAATATTTAATTGGCTTCTGTTAGTTTATTGAAAATTTTGCAACATTTTTGATAGTTCCACCTCTATTGTGACCTAAAATTACGATCCAAAGCAATGTGGAATTCAAAATACACAATTGACGTATCATATAATTTTCTTTCGTACTATTTAATAATATAATTTAAAATTACCTATTAAACTGCTCATAACTAAAAACTCATTGACGTTTTCGGAAAATTAAAGGTAAATCAAAATTAAAGTGGAAGCATTAATTTTTTGTRATTTTCCATTAAAATTATTGGTTTATGTTTCCTTATCTAATTTGTATACTCTCGCAACAAAGTTGCTAAAGAGAGTATTATAGTTTTTTTCACATAACGGTTGTTTGTAAGTCCTAAAACTAAAAGAGTCAGATATAGGGTTATATATACCAAAGTGATCAGGGTGACG
>NW_017537611.1:14991-27901 GCF_001853355.1 Bactrocera latifrons | reverse complement strand
TAACATAAAACGTCAGAAACACTAAATTTTACGGAAGAAATGTCAGAAGGAAGCTGCATCCAAGTTTTTGTTTTTTTTATTTGAAATGGGCGTGGCGTCGCCCACTTATGGACCAAAAACCATATCTCAGGAAGTACTCAACCGATTTCAATGAAATTCGATATATAATATGTTCTTAACACCGTGATGACATGTACCAAATATGGGTGAAATCGGTTCACAACCACGCCTGAAATCTCGATTATCACTTTATCATGCTACTCTCGCATGTTCGGTGACACCCGAACTTAGCCCTTCCTTACTTGTTTTATTTTACACTACACTTAAAGAACTAAATACATTTTTAAATTAAACATTTCAAGCAAATCCGTGCATGATTTCCTTTTTATAGCATCTTATGTAAAAATTTTATAAACCGTTATTGCTCATCACTGTATGTTTCTCAATATGCTATTTGTAAAAAATCAAAAATTTGCACAATCAACAAAACAGCGCAGATCTATAAAGTCTGAGTAAGTTGCACATATTTTCTAAGACGTACATATTGCAACGACATTAAATTTATTCATAAGGAACGCGCGAGTTATTGTCCAGTCAAAATAGACATTCCAGTTTGCATTAATTCCCAACAAGCTGAATTGTGCAGACGGATCCATCATTACAAATGACATGTCAAAAGTCYCCATCGATCCCACTTGTGCGTTGTTTTTTATTCGAGCTCAAAGTTCATAAATTTTCATTTTTTGCGTATATCTCTGCAACAATGAGAGCTACCGAGAAATGGTTCTAGAGTATGTACATTGATGTCAGCATTGTCTGCAGCATATTGAATAATTATTCCAGTCTCTGGTGGTAGAATATGGGGTGGTCATACATCATAGTTTCATAATACGATGCAAACAAACCAAAATATATAAACGAAATTGTATAAGACGTTTTGATCCAAACCGTCGATGAAAAAACACTGAGAGACCCAATCGTAACCGTGATTTGAAAGACCTAGTCTGAACAGCAGCAACAATACAGTGACTGACATTTGTACATAGTAACTTACGTAGTTTATTTTTCAAAACTATTTGCTCTAACAAATAAGTCAAAGATTCTGGTATATCCCTATCACATATTACCATACTTTAACTTGAGGTTTGACTGAATTGCTCTATTATCGATCAATGGTTCTTTGCAAATATGTTTCAATTCTTGTATTGAAAATTGACAATTATCATGACTTTCAATAAATGCAAATATTTYTTCCATCGCTGAAGTAATATAATCACTTTCAGAACGACCGATTTTACCTCCACTAATGGTTTTTAGAAACGAAGTGAAACAATCACTGTGGTACATARYCTCAGCAGCAACTAAGTCATATTCATACTGCATGCGAGCAATGATACTTCTGTCTAACTCATCAGAACAAGTCTGAGATTCCTTCAAGATGGTTTTCTTGATGGTTGATGGTTAAGGGTTGAAACTTGAGACACTCTTCGWCGAAGATTTTTTGCATTACAGTCTTTTTATCTGTTTCATTGTCACAGAACAAATAGTATTTCTTGAAACAAAAAGGCGATTCATTACCTCGTGCTTTAGTCCGAGGAGGACTCATCCCAGATGTGATAGCTATTTGCGGCTCACGCTGAATGTTTAGCTGCAGCGATGCTGCTCTTCCGGTTGTATGCTTTACGGCACTGCTTATGTATTGTTACAGATGTTTTGTCTTTCATATATTCATCGAACCCATCGCCCCTTTCAGTACTTGAATCCATTAAAGTCTTTAGCCCACGATCATCAACTACAATTTCATTTTCAGTCGAAGATTCATTGCAAATAAAGCAAACTTCTGACATTTTTATAAAATTTTTTAACGGCACGGTTAAAATAGAAAATATAATTCTCAAACACGTATATTCACTTCGAGAAATCGTACAAAACTGACTGCATTTACTAAAGTTATGTTCTTCGGGAAAAGCAGGTATACGCTGGTTTCGACCCAAAAATGAAGAGCCGCAGGCAGATGTTTCTCAAGGCCAACCGCCAATAAAATTAGCGACGGACGATGACTCATTCAGATTTGTATGTTTTTCACGAACCTGTGTGCTACATAGGGTTGTGCTCTGGGTTTGGGACCCGCCACGTAAAACAACACCTCTGCTGTTGTTAACTCGGCTATAATAGCCAATTAAGAAGAAGAGAAAAAAAATGTGCATGGAACAAACAAAACTATGTATGTTCTAATGTTTTTTGTTCAAATGGTTAACGCGGTGACGCATACTGGCCACGTTGAGTGCAGATTCGTATTTTCTATGTTTAAACAGCCATAATTCGAGAACAGTGCACCGTAGAAAAAAAATCTTTTTTAGACTATTTTACGATGTAAAAATTTTGTTTGAACTGTTTCGGCAGCTCTCATTGTTTCAAAGGTATACACAAACTTGTGTACTGTTTGACCTCGAATAAACAAAGGGGATCGATAGACACTTTTGACATTTCTTTCTTAATGGCGGATCCAAGGCCTGCACAAAAATACGGCTTGTTGGGAATCAATGCAAACTATAAATTAGCCTATTTTGACTGGTGTATTAAGGAACGTTTCATTAAACAGAAATAACCAAAACAACTTGTTTGCGCTAAACCACGCATAATCAAATAGTGATAAGCAATTTCAATATATGCTGCACACATGGTATGAAATAGATATGATATCACACATAACAAGTATTATCCCCTACACGCTATTCTATCGGGACTCTTTCTAACGACAAAGAATCGACCATAGATAGTGTGTCTAGCATAGTAGACAGCAAATAGAAACTAATACCATAAAGTAGTATAAATAGCACTAAATTATCCAAGTGTATTCAGTCTTAGTTTTTGTATTAACTTCCCCTGACGATGCAAAAGATACAATAACTTGATTCAGTTGTAATTAACTGGGGGCTCAACCGGGATAGCAAGAAAAAAAGCCAGCAGACATCCTTGAAAAGGCGGGAACATCTGGATCCTAATGAAAGATAAAATTAAAATACCACGGAATGTAGGACTTCCACTACAAAGTGCTCGAAAAAAGTTGCATACGATTCAAAGCCGACCCTGAAAAACAACAGTATTATAAGAAAGAAGATTACATATTTAATCCCCGATCAAACAGCAAGAAGCAGCCTTAAATATAATCCGACTGGAAGCAAAAGCTGTTAAGATGACTGGAGCAGCAACACTCATTGATGCCCTTGCGGCTCAACTCGATTCGTTAAAACCCGACTTTGATGCATTAAGGACGCAATCACAGTTTTCGATGACCACGGTACCAACCATGCCTGCTCTAAATCCAGAAATCACACAGGCAAGCCAAATAAATACAGAACATTTTTAATTGCCTACCAATATTTGACGGAGCAGAGGGCGAATATAACTCTTAGCGCATCCAGGTGTGGACTTAGAGAATATAAAAGAATTTATATACAGCCCAGAGTATTACAATTGTGTATGCATAATCAGAGAACAAATAGCAGGAGGCGCTTCTAAAGTTCTATCAGTTAACGGAACTCAACTTAACTTCTATGCTATAATCAACCGCTTTAATTATACTTATTCGGATAGATGAACACTACACGTCCTGAAAGAAATAATGATGAAGAAAAAGCAAGGAATTAAAACTCTCAACGAATTCCTTGACGAAATACATCAAGCCTTAAAACTGATTCAACCAAAAATAGAAACAATGGAGAAAATATGCGGTACAGCGTATCAATCAAATTAACAAATGAAATAGAATCTGTGAATATATCCAAATAGGAGGAAAATTTTTGATCTAGCAATACTTTTTTAGACGAATAAACAGGCTGCAATTTGACCCCTGGTTGATTGTCTATCCGTTCGTCCGCCCGTCTAGTGTTAAATATTATACTATTTAATAAAATTGCCTATTAAACTGCTCATAACTAAAAACTCATTGCCCTTTTCGGAAAATTAACGGTAAATCAAAATTAAAGCGGAAGCATTAATTTTTTGTGATTTTCCTATAAAATTATTGGTTTATATTTCCTTATCTAATGTTTTTATTTTACCCTACACTTAAGGAAATAAGTAAATTTTTAAATTAGACATTTCAAGCAAATCCGAGCGTGATTTCCTTTTTATAGCATCTTATGTAAAAATTTGATAAACCGGTATTGCTCATCACTGTATGTTCCTCAATATGTCATTTGTAAAAAATCATACATTTGCACAATCAAAAAAACWACGCAGATCTATAAACTCTGAGTAAGTTCCACATATTTTCTAAGACGTACATATTGCAACGACATTAAATTTATTCAAAATTTGTAAAATTGTCTACAAAAGGATCGTGACTTTGGACCTCAGGAAAGTCATGTTTTCGACTATATGCACACATTTCCGCACCCATCAGTCTTTCGTCCGTCTAGTATTAAATATTATATATTCTTGGTTTATGTTTCCTTATCTAATTTTTTTATTTTACCCTACACTTAAAGAAAAAAAAAATTTTTAAATTAAACATTTCAAGCCAATCCGAGCATGATTTCCTTTTTATAGCATCTCATGTAAAAATACGGTTAAATTAGAAAATACGGTTAAAATAGAAAATATAATTCTCAAACATTCTTCGAAAAACCGTTCAAAACTGACTGCATTTCCTACAGCTATGTTCTTCGGGAAAAGCAGGTATACGATATCTCTATGCTGCAATTCAAAGGTCGAGATACTTACCTGCTAAACTGCRGAAGGTTGTCGATTCATCCATTCAACAGAATGCTTTCTTTGCTCTTCCAGAAAACATTCTCCTTAGTATGATGACCGACGAACGGATAAAAGTCAAATAATTGGCCCTTGACCGTCTTCTGACGGTCAGAGAAGCAGAGTCTGACACAGTTAATGGAAGGGTTAGATGTAATAAAGTGCCAAAGMTGAATTTCAAAGCTAATARTTATTACGATATGATTAACTGGAAGACTATTACCTTGACTGTTCCGCCAGTTCTTTGTTCAGTTTCTAACGAAGAACTCATAAAAGGGCTGTCGGGTGACACTGCAGAGGTGTGGAAATTTAGTGAATTCCCCTCACATACCATGGCAGTCGAGAGAACCGTCAAACTGGTGACAAAGGCATCTTCTAAAGTTATTGGTCCCCAATCTCGTGATCGTTTTATACGCTCTACACTGAAATCTAGGCAACAAGTGCCAAAGTTTAGTATAAAATCTGATTTTATCAATAAATTTGGCACAGATTCAGCCACCTCCACGCAGTGGGGTCTGGGTGACCAATACAGGTTTCGCTCGTATCTCGGGAACGGTTCGTCCTACGGCCATGATCACATACCATTTCGGTAGCAAATGACGTGACAAATAACTTTTGTTTTATACATTTTGCCATGAGATGCGAATTTCAGGCGCTAGGTAGACAATTTCAAGATTTTAGGCGAATTTCCAAAATTTCAAGGCCGGAGTTGAGGTTGACGATGCAATCTGATCTCAAAACAAAAAGTTGCATTGGAATCGAGAAGTACTAAGGCAACTTTTCCGCACTATTAGAAATCCCGAATCGAAAAAGTCCGGAATCGACCCACCCTAGTATACGTACTATAGATACCATTCAGCAATCTCATCGTAATAAAGCATTCTAATACCTTGGTAGTAGATGTGTTTTTTTTATACCTGTCTCTTATACACATCTAGATGTGTATAAGAGACAGGTATTATAGTTTTGTTCACATAACGGTTGTTTGTAAGTCCTAAAACTAAAAGAGTCAGATATAGGGTTATATATACCAAAGAGATCAGGGTGACGAGTAGAGTTGAAATCCGGGTGTCTGTCTGTCCGTCTGTCTGTGCAAGCTGCAATTTGAGTAAAAATTGAGATATCATGATGAAATTTGGTACAAGTATTTCTTGGCTCCATGAAAAGGTTAATTTCGAAGATGGGCAAAATCGGCCTCCTGCCACGCCCACAAAATGGCGGAAACCGAAAACCTATAAAGTGTCATAACTAGGCCATAAATAAAGATATTAAAATAAAACTTTTCACAAAGGATCGCATTAGGGAGGGGCATATTTGGACGTAATTTTTTTGAAAAAGTGGCCCCGCCCCCTACTAACTTTTTTGTACATATATCGAAAGCTACTACAGCTATGTCAACCAAACTGGACAGACTGGTTTCTTTTAGGCACTTCCATATACAGTTCAAAAATGGAAGAAATCGGATAATAACCACGTCCCCCTCCCATACAAAGGTTACGTTGAAAATCACTAAAAGTGCGTTAAACCACTAACAAAAAACGTCAAAGCACTAAATTTTACGGAAGAAATGTCAGAAGGAAGCTGCATCCAGGCTTTTTTTAAAAATTGAAAATGGGCGTGGCGTCCACTTATGGACCAAAAACCATATCTCAGGAAGTACTCAACGGATTTCAATGAAATTCGGTATATAATATTTTCTTAGCACCCTAATGACATGTACCAAATATGGGTGAAATCGATTCACAACCACGCCTGAAATCTCGATTATCACTTTATCATGCGAGAGTATCAAATGTTCGGTGACACTCGAACTTAGCCCTTCCTTACTTTTTTTTAATATAAAAAGGGAAGGTATTTATTTACATGATATAAAAAACTTTTATTAATATATTCGTAGATTATTTAATTTATTTTAAAAATTTGTTTTTAAACCATTATTTTTAGACTTATAAAGTCGCTTGACGCAACACATGAGTGTCAAGTATTGGCTGTTTAGCGTAAAGAAATATGTGTGCCGAGGTTCGCCCAGTGATGTCGTGTTTGGTTATGTTTCCATCTTGCCCAACTTGGCTTCGTCATTGTTATATTATTAATTAAGCGGATCGTTTCATTAATTGTTTTTTGTACTCTTCCTATGTCTGCTATTCCTGTCTTTGTCTTATTGAGCTGTAAATCAATCTTTTCACTCTCAAGCCATCACTTAAGTGCCAGGCTGTAGAATGCGCCGTCTCCGTCTGCCTTCTATAGTATAGGCTTGCCCAGTTGGTTAAATATGCAAGTTATTTTATGTGATAATTATCTCTACTTCGATATTACTTGTGATAACAAAATCGTATGTGGAAGTTATTTAATTATTCGTGCTCTCTTTATTGAGTTCATTTAAAAAAAAACTAAACCTACACTACCGTCGCTGCTCTACCTGCCGTAGACGTTGGGAGTCAGCGAATCTCACGGGTTTCGCTGTTGGGGTCGGGTTACTATGTTCTGCATTGTCGGATGTTAGGCAGACAATGGACTGAGAAATTTGACTGCCAGGGTTAATTAGTCTCCTCCTAAGTGAAGATCGACTGAAAGGATCGCGGCCTTTCAGTTACCTTTTTTACCAATACATTGTCCTTTTAGCAATATGTTATCTGTAGCAAAGCAAACCGCAACAATACTAGAATAATGACTGTCGTTGTTATAACTATAAAAACCATTGTTTTAGAGTCGACTTCTTCTTGAAGAGCGCCAATATAATTCACATTTTTCGCATTCATTTCTTGAAGATAGTTTAGGCTCAAAGTGTCTAGATGACCCAAAAGATTGATTTTCTATGCTGTTGGAGTTAAAGGTGTACGAGAAAAAGGGTTGTTTTGATTGATGTATTCAGTACCATTTATTTAACAATGCCATCGTCAATTTCGTTGATGCCCTTATTATGATTGGCGGAAGTTGAGCAGTTCGCCACTGTTAACATAATGAGGTGTTGACAGAAAGTGGTAGTTTTTAGTGTTTTACAAAATGTAGAAAAAGTAGATTTGTCGCATTCCACGGCGTACGCATTATTTTGGCATTCAGCAACGGTATTGGTTTCTCTAAAATGTAGTACTCGTCCTTGGTGCGACACGGCGAATAAGCTAATTTTCTTACAAACTATCTTAGGTACACAATATTTTATAACAAAATACAAATTATCACTATTTTGTAAAACCTTAATTTTAGACATTTCTAAAATTTCTATTATAGTTACGTTGGTCGAGTGCTCGTGTAGGCGATAGGTGTTTTTAAATCATTATTGTCTAGTAGTACAGGGCTAATTAAATTAAGTTTGGCTAATGTTATAGAAATTGTGACAGTTTGTAACTCGAGAGTTATTATTTTATTAATTGATAATATTATTTCGTTTAAGTGATCTGTATCTATTTTTTCTACCTCATATGAGACTGGGGAAAAATATTTTTTAAGTTTCTAGCCTCATCATTCATTATTGAATGCATCGTCAAGTTGGTGTAGTGGATCAAGTAGCCGTAATGCTCCCAAACGATTGCTAGGTTAGGAATATAGTAGGGGAAGGTGGGGAATGTTGGGCATAGTTTCGGTTAAAAAGTCACGTAAAAGTTATTTCTTGTGAAAATTCCAAAGCATGGATTTGTAGTGCGAGTCGTAACCTTCCTTCTGATAACATTGGTTTGATAAAAATCTACAAAAATTTAAAAGTTATAGCCATTTGAAAAAAGGTGGGGAATGTCGGGCCAGTGTAAATCGATTAAAACCTGATTGTTACCGATGAAAAACGTTTATTTATCAATGGAAATGAAAGAGAGATTCATAAATAATAAGAAAAATAGGAATTGGCGAAAAAAAGTATTCCGACTCGCAGTGGATGCAGGTGTAAGTGTTCGGGTTCGGTCCGGCACATTTCAAGTGAACCCCTCGATCACAAACGATGCAATGGACCGTCTTTTGACGATTCTCGTGCTTCGGCATCTTTTTCTTGCAAATCGTGCAAAAATCGAAGTCCTCTTCGATGTCGGCTTCGGTCGGAGACGGCCTTCTCTTCCGTGGCGTCTTCGATTTGCCACGGCCTTTTTGCTTCTTGGCTGCTGGTTCATCGGCTGCCTTCGTCAATTTTTGCCGCTTTTTTCGGCCTTGTCACGCAGATCTGCGACAACCTCAGGCGATGTCAAAATCGTTGACTCCATTGTCTTGCGGCCACATTTTGCTTTCGGCGCAGGTGTGCCCAATTTCAACGGGCCAACCGATTTCAATGCAACACGGAGCTGTGGAGCCGAAACAAGAGACAACGACGATGATGCAGCACCACTTGTTGAAGCTGGGGCACTTGTCGATGCCTCCGACGTTGACACCTCCTCATTCGCAGCAGTCACATCTAGCGCGGCATAATGACTAAAAAAAATTTTTCGGAGCACGAAACTATCAGGAAATGTTGAAAAACTATGGTGTTGTTGAAATTCTGCACGAAAAATCACTTATACACGTCAAATATATGAAGTTAGCATGTCAAATGTAAAAGACTATGTGGCCCGACATTCCCCGTAATAAGTGCCCCGAGATTCCCCAAACGCTCATATTTGCAAAATGGCGGTGGATAATGAACACAATGTAAATTCGTGCAAAATTTCTTTTGTGAGTCGAAGGCTAAAGGCTCAACTAATATTATAAACATATTTACCTGGATGAATTTATTGGAAAATGTGAAAAAAATCAACTGTACACAGAGTTGAAAAAAAACTTACGGAGTGTCGAATTTCTTTTTGTTGTCGCAGAGAGGTTATAACACGTGTTCACACCTCGAGTGCTATATAGAAACTGAGCTTAGTATGAGACGAGCCGATGACAGTTGTTTGCAGCTGTCAACCTATACTAGGGAAAAAAATATCGCGCTGGCCCGGGATTGCCCATGTGCCCAACATTCCCCACCTTCCCCTACTGACGTATAGTCCGGGAGTTTTTCCGATAAAGTTGTGGACAAAAGGAGTACTATTGAGATAAATCTGTAATTAAAGAGTGACAAATTACATTTATGTGTTAGGGTGGTAGAAGGTTGTCTTTATGAACCCTCCTACCCGTTATAAAAACAGTGGTCCACTAGATCCTGTTCCACTAATTCTTCTGTATAAAGTGTGGTAAGTTTATTTCTTAGTCTTCGGTTACCGTTTACTTAAGACCAGTCTTATACGTCATATTCTGACGAACCTTATTATGATATGAGAAGTCATTGGCATGTACATTTTYTATGCGATTTTGAATTGATTCCGTAATATTGAGCGAGCCACAATGAAAGATATCTATAGAGTAATCGTATTCTAAGTTAATTCATTTATTACAAAATTCACTATATTTATTAGAGCGTCTTATCCAAAAAATAGTTATTTTACGTTTTAATGTTTGACGATAAAGTTGGATGAAAGTACGGCGGAGCGCTAAACATGTGGTCCGTTCCCTCGAGTGGTTGAAGTAAAGGAGAAAGAGTCGTCTGTACGTGGCTGGAGTGTCTGTTTTCTACGGCGTCTTAATGGCCGACTCATTGAGTCGTCACGCCGCGTAATGGCTGGTGAGTGCCGGTCGTTGGAGAGAGATGGCAGATGGGTGCTGTTAGCAAAATCAGCTGTGGGCTGGCGTGGCGTAGTTGCCACATATCTATATGTGTTTTTATTGGTACTGGAATGAATTGGCTTATAGCAGAGCCAGTGAAAAACGCGGAATTCAGCCATCTTTGTTTGTTTTCATTTGCACAATGTTGCCATTGCTCAATACGCATATCTAATTTTGTACACATCTATGTTTTCAATTACAATTTTTTATAATATAAAATATCAAAACTGAAAACAAACTATTAAAAATAGTTTATATATTTATAAATAATAGCATTCGACTCTGATTTTGAGTTATTTTAAGAAAATTTCAAACATATTGAACAGATTGATTTATAGAAGTTGATAATTACTACAGTATATAATATTGGCAATCTTGGGTTGTGAGAGAGCAATCAGCTGACACGTTTCCACGGAAAAAGCCAAAATGCTGTAGATTCTCACGTCATCCTACGTCAAAGAGAGAAGGGAGTAGCGTTTATCACTGTGCACTTACATTGCGCGCCCATAAGATAGGTCGTATCAGCTGACACGACCAGCGATTCTACGTTTTTCATTGTTCCTGCTATTATTGTGGCATCCAGTGGCATTCAGATTTCTATTCAGTCAAAGTACTGTGAAAACGCTCCTCTTGAACGTTTGATGTACTATGAAGTGCGGGAGCTTTAACAATATTCGCTTTGTTGTATTCTAATAATATGGATTTTATGGTATTTGAGTTTAGTTTGTTTTAACGTTCGGAAAAATGTTCATTAGTTGTAATATGGGTGGTTTTACA
This sequence comes from Bactrocera latifrons, assembly GCF_001853355.1. Taxonomy (NCBI): domain Eukaryota; kingdom Metazoa; phylum Arthropoda; class Insecta; order Diptera; family Tephritidae; genus Bactrocera; species Bactrocera latifrons. Next base: position 16,771 of record NW_017537611.1, on the reverse strand, counting down.
TCTTTGATGGTCCAAGATGCAATTGTCTGCACCATAGCAAATTTTGAAAATTTGCCAACACATGTATATATATAAATATTTCTGATCCGTAGAGAAAATGTCGACGTGCAATACTTCTCCGATGCTCCCTGGCACTGGCGTAACTGCAATAACATGTTTTATTGGATGTCGTTCGTATTTCGATTTCAAACAAATTCGACAATTTGCTGCTATTTCGTTTGCCTTCTTAACTATTTTTGAAAAAAAAAAAAAACAAATAGTCAATTAAGATCTGTTTCACATTTTTTACCCCGCTCTATGAGTTCGGTTATGCTCGGCAACTATAATTTCGTTCTGGTCATATCATGAAGATATCTGTAATCATTTTTTCTGTGTGACGGAATTTTATGTTAGGGTGGCGTTCAACCAGACGGTGCTGAATTTTTGCTAAAACTGATAGGCTGCAATAAATAGCACTTACAACGCTGTCATTAATAACCTCCTCCAGCGTTTTTAGCAGTGATTCTATACTACAGAATGATATTATATGCCCGTTTTTTGATCCAAATATTATAAATGATCGCTTTGATAAGCTTTCACCCTCTTGAATTATTATCTGATTTCGGAAGCAATTTACCGGTTTATCCACCGTTTCGATGGCGTAGGTCAGTGACTCTTCGCTGTGCATAGTGGCACAGTCAGATTGTGCTTCCGTTTCAATCTCTACTATATTCCTGTGTTGTCTTGACAATGCGTCGGCGACATGATTTTCTTTATCTGTGTTATAAAGGATCTTTGCGTTGAAACTCTCTATGAGAGATTTCCAGCGTTTAATTTTAGCGTTTGGATTTTTATCCGAAACTGCGAATGTGAGAGGTTGGTGGTCAGTATAAAAGTTCAACAGATTTACTCCATATAGATAATTTCTAAATTGTTAAGTGCTCATACTATTGCCACGAGTTCTCTCTCATTTGTTGCTAATTGTTCTTCTTTTTCTCTAAGAGTTCTCGATATCCTGGTTATTGGTTTCTTTTCCTGTGAAAGCACAGCTAAACCTAAACCCCTAGAGGAAACGTCGGTTGTCAAATCGAACGGTTTAGTCGTTAGTTAGTTTTTTTAGTTTTTTAGTTTATGAAGTCCTCGAAGTGTGGTTGGTTGTTCATAACATTTTATGCCGTTGACCTTTTCAGGACTTGTTTTTATACTACTACTTGATACGACAAAACCTAAATAYTCTACGTATTTTTTGAAAAACTTTAATTTTCCTACCGATATTCTCATATTAGCCTCGTAGAGATTACGTAACACCCATTCAATGTCCTTTGCGTGATATTTGGCTGTTTTTGAGTAAATAATTACTTCGTCGATGTAAATGTGGGATGTCTTGCCAATTTGGTCCCTCAGAATATCACCGATTGCTCGTTGAAATATACTTGGGGCCTTTTTAAGCCCAAAAGGCAAGCGGCAGAATTCAAACTTGCCATTGTTTACAGAAAAGACTGTTTTTCCCTGTCTCTTTCCGTCAACTCAATCTGGTGAAACCCCGATTTTAAATCAAGGGTGGTGAAATATTAAATTTGACAATATCACCATTGGATTGGGCACCGGATATTTGTCCTTGATTTGTCCTTGATCTCATTCAGTTTTCTGAAGTCAATCACCAGGCGTTTCTTCTTATTACCTGCTTGATCTATTCATTTTTTTTTTTCAACAACCCAAATCGGGTTATTGACGGCGGACCTTGACGAACAAATGATGCCGTTGGCAAGAAGGTCAGCTACCTCTTTGTTTACGAAGTCAG
>NW_017537611.1:3794-13943 GCF_001853355.1 Bactrocera latifrons | reverse complement strand
CTCTGGGCATCGGTGACTAGATCACCTTTGGGGGTTCTACAAGAGTATGCTCCGGTCTTGAAACCTTCTGTAAGCCGCCGCATTTTTTCGTAGAATTTTGAACATTACCCCTATCGGCCAGCTTATCAAGCTCTTCGTACTCACGCATTTCGGCCTCTTTTTTTTTCTGTCTGCAAATGCGTTTCGCTTCCCTCTTCATCTCTCGATATCTATCCCATCCCGCACGTGTTGTAGTCGATCGTAACATTTCGAGTTAGGCAGCCTGTTTTCTCTCCGCTGTGATGCGGCACTCCTCGTCGTACCAGCAGTTCTTTTGTACTTTCCGAAAACCAATGGTTTCGGAGCAGCTGTACGTAAGGAGTTTGAAATGCCGTCCCACAGTTCCTTTATACCGAGTTGTTGACGAGTGCTCTCAGAGAGCAGGAGTGCAAGCCGAGTAGAAAATCGTTCGGCTGTCTGTTGTGATTGCAGCTTCTCGACGTCTAACCTTCCTTGCGTTTGATGGCGTGCGTTTCTTGCTGCACAGAGGCGCGTGCGAATCTTGGCTGCAACAAGATAGTGGTCCGAGTCGATGTTAGGGCGTCGCAGTGCACGCACGTCTAAAACACTGGAGACGTGTCTTCCGTCTATCACAACATGATCGATCTGGTTGGTGGGTTTTCGATCCGGAGACAGCCAGGTAGCTTGATGAATCTTCTTATGCTGGAATCGAGTACAGATAACCATATTTCGGGCCCCAGCGAAGTCGATCAGCCTCAACCCATTTGGGGATGTGTCCTCGTGGAGGCTGAATTTACCGACCGTAGTGCCAAAGATACCTTCTTTGTCCACCCTGGCGTTAAATTTGCCAAGCACGATTTTGACATCGTGGCGGGGGCAGGCTTCATAAGTGCTTTCCAAGCACTCATAAAAGCATCTTTGGTCACATGGTCCTTCTCTTCCGTCGGGGCGTGAGCGCAAATCAGCGATATGTTGAAGAACCTCGCTTTGATGCGGATTGTGGCTAGACGTTCATTTACCGTAGTGAATGATAGTACTCGGTGACGGAGTCTCTCCCACCATGAAACCTACACCAAACATGAGCTCCTTTATATGGCCACTGTAAATGCCAGAAGGACCTACTCGTCTTTTTCCATGTCCCGTTCATCGCATCTCTTGGACGGCGGTGATGTCAGTCTTTATTTGCACGAGGACATCAACCAGCTGGGCAGCGGCACCTTCCCAATTAAGGGACCGGACATTCCAGGTGGTAGTCCTTATTTCGTTTGCCATGGTCGTCATAAAAAGTGGGGTCTCTCAACCGAGGCTGTTGTTGCGTTGTCATTGGGATGGTTTTTTTACGTGGCGGGTCCCAAACCTTGCCCACAACCCTATCCAGGGAAAGTTTCGCCTTCTCACTTTAGCTCGCCTTCAAACGGATGTTCTTAGGCTACCCAGAGGATACTTGGTCAAGGACCGGAAGTCGTAAGCTACTTGAGTCATATGTAAAAGAGTCGTTTCTGGCCACTCCCAAGTGAATGGCGATCAGAAAACCTTCCTCATTTGCGTGAACTTCTACACATGACTCCATCTTCCCTTCTTACGTTGAGAAAATTGACACTTTTAGATTCATGGAACAACAAGTTTTCGTTTCCAAAATCATGTCGTATTGTTCCATTGCTCAAGTCTATTTCAGCATTTACTTGTTTCAAAAGATCTAACCCAATTATGCCATCAAAAGTTGATATATTAGGCAGAATGAAAAAATCGGTCATTACACCAAACATTTTAATTCTAAATTTTTCTCTCACAGAGTTATTACCATGTAARGATTTTACTGAAAATGGTCTAGATGCGAGAAGGCTTGTTTTTAATTCGGGTATTGGGTTTATATCATTTTTTGACGCTCCCGTGTCAACCAGYAATGTTATTTTTCTTCCTTGACTACCTACCCTACGCTCAATCGACGGGAGTAGGGGTTTACCCCTAAAAAATTCAATTGCTCTTCCTCGAGGTCTTGAATTTCAGCATCAGTTTCTTTACTATAGACTGTCTCGTCATAATCTTCTTGTTTTAAAGTATTAGTTCGTTGCATCTTTGGTCCAGTGACCTTATCAGATTCCGCCAGCCTTTTTTGTTGGTGGTTAGTATTAAACCCCTGTCTATATTTATTTCGGTACTGCTGTTGACATTGAGATGTTCTCTGCGATGGTTCTGTGCGCCAGTTTAGGTTTTGCCGCAATCTTGACACCGACGGATCTATATCCATGGGTGTCACTGGCACCTGTTTGTCATTTCTATTTGCATTTGTTCTATTCTGTTTGTTTGTGAAGTAGGGATTTCCTTGTTGATGTTGTATCTTTTTCTCTGAGTTATTATATCCTCTAAATTTATTTTGATCCTCAATGGATGTTGCGAAATTTGAAGCGAATAAATATCTTTCTCTATTTGATTCTACCTCTTGTGCTAATGCTAAGGCACTAGGTAAACTGTATAAAATGATGCTAAAATTGCATCAGAAGAACCTTCTATTTTATTTCTAATTATTCCAACTGCTTGCAAATGTCTCGAGCTGCCTTGGTTTATTTTAAATTCTTCATATGCCGTATGGGCACATAGGAACTTATTTGCCCATCAACGGGCTCCTCACACTTTACGTATGGTAAAAGTTTTACTGGTTCGAATGTTTGTGGAGTGTTCCCAATGGTCGGAGCAGTCATTTGCTCCGTCAATCGTTGCAGTTTCAGGTCAAAAGGCGGTTGTTATTGTTGTAGGGCGTCAGTCATGGCAGCCTGTATTAAGGCCGTTAATTGATTAGCTTTCATTATATTTCGTCGGGAAAATTGTAAATTACTAATTTTTTCAATTAAATCCTCTAAATTGTCGTTATTACTTATTAAATCTTCATTTACACAAAAGAGGATAACAATACTAAATTAATATTTTTCTCAATCAAATTCTCTAAATTTCGTTATTGCTTATTAAGCTTACTAAAGTTTACACAAAATATAATAACAACACTTTCAAACTTTTTTCTTAAAGCAATATATTCTTAAAACGAGCATTCCACTTACATTTTTAATCCTAAAGAATACTCCATGGTGATTTTTGTATCCAACGTTTGGCGTCAGTTATTTTATGTGATAATTATCTCTACTTCGATATTACTTGTGATAACAAATTCGTATGTGGAAGTTATTTAATTATTCGTGCTCTTTTTATTGAGTTCATTTTAAACGAAATTATAATACTCTCTTTAGCAACTTTGTTGCGAGAGTATAAAAAATTAACTTACAATTCACTTACAACTATAGTTCAACCTACACTACCGCCGCTGCTCTACCTGTCGTAGACGTTGGGAGTATGTTGAGTAGTGAATTCCACGGTTTTCGCTGTTGGGGTCGGGTTACTATGTTTTTCATTGTGGGGTGTTTGGCAGGCAATGCAGACTGAGTACTTTGACTGCCAGCGTTTTGGGTTAACTTGCACATAAATGCATTTTTACATTCCATCCAGTCCTTCGTCCTTATCTGCTCCAACGTAGCAAACTTCGAATAAGTGTCCATGCAGCTCAAATAATGTTTGCCTTCGGATGAATAAATATCTATCATGAATTTATCGCGGCAATGTTCTGGTTTAGGTGTAGTTTTGATTGGCATGTTTGTGTTAGGGTTTTTAGTCTATAAACAAATAATGCAGATTTTGAATGTTTGCACCGCGACGTACGTTCTTTTGAAATGCAACGAAAGCGTGATTTTAAAACTCCAAATGCTCTTTCAATCGTGTTTCTTGCTCTTACGTGCCTAGTATTGAAATTTTGTTCATTTGGTGTTTCAGGGTTTGCCACCGGTGTAAGAAACCATGGCTCCAATGAATATCCGAAATCACCTAAAAGCCGTTTAAAAGATCCATCAGAGAGCGAAAAAGTTCATATACCGGAGTAATGAGATGAGCCGRGGAATTTTGCATTCACATGCCGAAAAATTTGTTCATCGGCACAAAGCTATTGGGAAAATTAGTTATTAATTAGTTATTGAATATAATAGTTACCGCTTCAACATTAAACCTATAATAACCTTTTCTGTTCATATAATCATGCGGTGTAACTGTGTTTGACAAGGCAGGTGCAATTGATGCTGAAAACAATTTTTTTTTTGTTCGCAGTCAGATTGCGCCTGCGAATGTAGCTAGAAGATATGCACCTTGTTATCCATTATTGCAAAATTATAAATATTAATACAGTCTCTTTTTCTCCTCTCGCTTTTTCATCATAAGGTAAAATAATCCAACTTCATCAGCCTTGTTTTTCTCTTGTTTTTCTATGACTTAGTGCAAAACATATAACAAGTTAGAGGCTGATATTGCTCAATTAGAGATGAGACAAACTCACCAGAACACCAAACAGTCACAAAAATTTCACCACATATTCACCTCTATTAGAGACTTGAGACTGTTCGCAGAATACCGGCATAAGTACTGTGAATGGTCACTTTCGCTACTCCCTTGCAGGATTTGTTCTACTCCTCTTGTCTCACCTGGTTGGGTTTGATTTTTGTGTTTTGGGAAAGAGGCAGCGTTTTTATCGCTATGATTTCTTTCCTTGTCGTCATCTGAAAAATAAAACAATGATAGATTCAATGAGTACGAATGTCGCTATGTCATGAAGCAGCAAAACAAAAAAAAAACTTTTTCATAGAATGACGGGTACTCAATAGATAAATTTTGTCGATTTTTTTWAAAATATTACAAATTTCAAATTTTTATTTTTTGTTGCTTCTAGTGATACAGATATATTTAAAGAATGTGCTGTGTGAAGAGGAGACCAAAACTTATTTTTGGCACTCTACCCACAAAACCAACGCACACTGCAGGAAGTATTGTACTTCATTTAAGTACAACAATAAATACACCTCGTAAATGCACTAATCATTTCACTTTATATATTACAAAAAAACTGTTATTCGAATAAATAAATTATAAACTTCTCKGAAGCACAAACATCGTCTGAAGGGTCAAAAAATCTCGACCGGTTTTTTTTCTTTGTGGTTAATTTTAGTCTAGTCGCTCAACTCTGCCTTTCCATATATTGTTCGAATAGCAATAAAGGCAAGCAGCAATAACGCAGCTGCAGTTACGCGAGTGTAAAAAAAATAAAACAACTGAAGTGAGCGACACCAAAAAATAAAAGAAGTGAAATGAGTGACACCAGCAAAGGAAACAAGTGAAGTAAGCGACACGAACAAAGGCAACAAATGAAGTGAGCGACGGCAAGAAAGGCAATAAGCAGAACATAGTAGTGGTGAACATGCAATAGTTCGAAAATTACCCCATACCAAAGTGAATGTGAAAAGTTGATATAAATCAGATAAGTGCTTGTGAATTTTTATTTGGATTTTTATTTTGATTTAAATAATTAAATAATAATGTTTGTGTAAATAGTCCAACACAAGGCGTGCAAGTACATTCGGACGATAACCCAACAAGCACATTCTAAATAAATTTGAACGAAGAAAATGCTTTATTAAATTTATAAATTCTTTTTTGTTCTTTTGACAATTCACACTTCACAGAGAAATAACGCTCTACCTATCGGCAACTCAATATGTAGTTTGTCCGTGATTGGTTCTGTAACTTTTGAACTCTTTGCAACATATTTGTAAATATTTTTAAAATTATAATTTCAAAGTTTGAGATTCGATTTTGTACAACATTTTTGCAGTTCCGGTTCAATTTTCATATACAAAGGAATCCATCTGGACCTTTACCAGAGCTGTAGTTGCTCTACTAGAGTCTTTTGCTCTAAAGGCAAACAACGAAAGTGCCTTCTCTCTTGAAGTACAACAAACTGAACTGAAATCTCTGTGGGGAGAGGTAAAGTCAGAATACAAGTTGTGTTTGCCAAAGGTGGATCCTTCCGACTCAAACGCAATTGACGACATTAAGCTTAAATATTCAAGCTGTCACTAAGCGTATGTGTGGTGTTGGGCGGCCTTGATAGGCGAACACATGCACAACCCCACGGCGTTCAACCAAAGCCCAACTTCAAACTCTACAGTGATTCAATCGAAACGGTTACAACAAACGGCAGAATGCGTGAGGTATTCCATCCAGATGCCGCCATGTGATACAGAAATATTTCATGGTGATTTATTTACCGCCATTTATGGAAATAACCTGAAGCTATCTCCAGTGGAGAAGTTATTCCATCTAAATCAAACAACCCGAGGTGAGGCGAAGGCTTTCGTTTCGAAAGTGCCTCTGATTGTTGTGTAGATATGAAAACAAGCGAGTGCTTGGCAACACAAAATTAAATTTGTTGTTGAAGCTTCCGCTTATTTCAACAGAATCTGAGATCAAACTCAGAAATTTACAGTGGGAGATAAATAGCTGCATTTTAGTTTTAAAAATACATGGCATCAATATAAATAGCTTGGACGCCATATTTACGTATTTGTGTTTTATCCGACTGCCGGACTATAAGTTATCAAAGTTACATTTAGATGCAGCCTCAAACTCAACATCTGCTTTAACTATTTATCGGACTCACATGAAGTCAAGAATTGTAAAAGTATGCTTAGTTGTTCCAAATGTAAACAGAGACATCACTCTAGGATTCACCGGGATCAGCGGGAGGAAATAGCTCAGATATCAGACAGCACACACACTGCTGAGATTTCTACTAAATCTTATATGGCCCCTATTAAGACCAATGTATCAAATGTGCCTACCAGTCGAAGCATGTTCCTAGGTACAGCAAGGGTGACCTTATGTCACAACGAGACCACCTTCACTGTCAGAGCCCTGATAGATTCGGGACCAACAGTCTGCTAAAAAAATCTGACAAGCAAAAAGGTCAGCGCGCGAGTTTCAAGATTGAATAATACCGTGTCAGGACGAATTTAATCGGTATGCTCGATCGCTATTGGCTCTCCCCGTAACAAAAGTTTAAAACTAGAAGCGGAAGCGTTGGTACTGCCAAAATTGACTGGGCTGCCTCCATCCACATCAATTTACTCTTCAATTGTTTAAAAGTTACCCAATATTCCTAATTCAGAGCTTAGTTTCGATGAAAATAGAATGTCACAAATTGAGAAACTCAAATAATTTTTTTTCTGTGTATGGAATTCATTTTTCTTTTATTCATGTTAAAGCTCATTCAATTTTATTAAATATAGCTTAATTAGTTTTAAAAATAATGGAATTTCGATGCCCCCCCTGCTCGTTGATGCACGTGCGGCATCTTACCAAAAAGTTGTTTATTACTGCTTGGAGAGTTGAGACAGGAATAGCCGCAATTATTTCTCGAATGGATTGCCTTAGTTCATTCAAATTTGTTGGTTTTGCTTTGTAGACTTCCTGTTTGCAATAACCCCACAAGAAAAAGTCWGGTGCAGTAAGGTCAGGTGACCTGGGTGGCCAACGGAATGTGGAGTTTCTGGATATCAGCTTATTGGGAAATTTTCGTCGCAGTTCTGTCATAACAGCTTGGGCTATGTGAGGAGCTGCACCATCTTGCTGAAACCACACATAGTTGAAAGAAATTCTCATTCGCCGTAATTCTGGATAGAAAAACTCTCTCAACATGCTCAAGTAACGGTCTSCAGTAWCCGTAACGGTGTGACCGTTTTCTTCGAAGAAGTAGGGCCCGACAATGCAGCGTGATGAAACTGCACACCACACTTTGACAGGAAGTGGATGCAATTCCATCTCATGGAGTATCTGTGTGTTGGAAGCACTCCATATTCGACAATTTTGTTTGTTTATGTTGACGTTTAAGCCGAAATGGCCCTCGTCATACATGAAAAGACAGTTCAACATGCTTCCATCCTCTTCCACCATTTGAAGCATCTTATATGGGAATAAGTCCAAATCTTTGTGCATAATTGACTGTAATGACTGTCTGCTTACACCCATTTGAGCWGATAAGCTTCTTGTCGAAATACGTGGATTGTTTTGTATGGCAGCAGCTACAGCAGCGACTGTTTCCGCCGTTCGAACTGAAGGGTTTTGATGGCAAGGTCTTCTGGTGACTGTCCCATGCTCGGCAGAATTGTTTACAAGTCTCATTATGGTCCATCTGCTCGGAGGATTGCCGCCTAATGTGCACCTATACTCTCCAGTGCGTGATAGCGGCGGACAATCCAAATTCTTGTTTCAGTGTCCCAGTAAAAGTCAATCTGTAAAATAAAAAATTTAACCAGATTCATTAAATAGAAAAAAAGTAATTAAATTTTTTTTTGCTACAGAGTATAATAGTTTTCTTCACCTAACGGTTGTACGGATATATATATCACCTAAAACTAAGCGAGATTGATATAGGGTTATATATACAGCCCTCGACAGCTAAACGTGAGTTATTTTGAAGCAAATCAAATTATTTTCGAATAAATCACTTATTTTTATCGTTTTTTTTAAATGGTTTTTTTTTTAGATTTTAATAAAAATGAGGGGAATCAATGATTTCAGTGCTACAGCTAATTAGAAACGAAAAAATTTTATCAGCAAAAAGTACTGCTATCAAAAATTTGGTTTACTTTTAGTTAGTATTATGCATCCACTACGAATTGACGTTATAAGACTCTGACAGCACACCACTAGTATTGCTTGCCATGCCGTCCCAATTTCAGCAAAAAGGCGATCTATATTTGTGATATTTTTGTTAACTACAGCTTCTTTAACATCAACCCAGATGTGTTCTCTTCAGGCCACTCCAAAACATTGAAGGAATTTTCGACAAAAAACTGATGTGCTGACTTTGCCGTGTGCTTTGGATTGTTATTTTTTTGGAATGTCCATATAACAGGTAAATCGTCCTTAATCCATGGCAAAATGACATTTTTGGGATGTTGACGTATTTCTCCTTTTTTAAAATTCCTTCAATCATATAGAGCGGACCTACACCACCCCAGAAAAAAAATTCCCGCACCATGATTGATCCTCCACCATGCCTCACTACGCGTTAAACATAGCGAGGATCAAATTATTGGTATATTGGTCGGCAAACATATTTTCAACCATCAGGGTCTATGCGATTTATTTTGTTACGTAGCTCCAAACAAGATACTTCCATTTATTTGTTGTCCAAGATCAATAAGCGTTGGAAAAGTCTACACATTCCTTCCTTTGAAATTTAGTTAGAAGTGGTTCTGCCGTGAAATCCAAATTCGACTAAATGATGGGCAATTGTTTTCTTTGATATTTGGCCATTATATTCGTTTCGAATTTTATGTAGAATGTCACTGGAACTCTGTTTTTTGGGTCTGCGGTATATTTCTGTTGCAGTTTTTCGGGTTCTTTCTACGCGTGCAACGTTGGAAATAGTTTTAAATTCTTTATATGCTTAAGGGCATTGAAAATAATTTCTTTTTAATATTTGACCTGATTCGAAATTTGTTTGTACGTCTTTCCAGACTGCCGAAAGTCAAAAAAGTAACTACGTGAATAACATATTTTAAACAACAATTTTTAACACGTTCGCGGACGTGAATGCTATAGCATTTATTTTCATACTGATGCAAAATGACGTGAATGCTATAGCATTCAAATTTTAAAGCCAATTTTTATTCATTTAATTTTATACAATCTTAAGCTTTTGTAATTAGTACACATTTCAAAATAATGACCAATTGGTTCATTAGATACTTTCATATTATTTTATCTTTTCTCCGTGTATTTACAAATTTCCTTAAGCCGGCTACATTGAGTAAACTAGAAGCGTAATACATGACGTGAATGCTATAGCATCTATATTTCATAGAATCCCGATTTATCGAACGATCAGACGCCAAAAGTACCTCCAATAATTTATGGAAAAATTTAGTTTCCCATTTAAACGCAGTTGGGTCACCATTGCGCGACATTGCGGGGTGGAAAAAGGTAATTCCAATAATTGCACAGATAAATTATAAATTTGATTAAATGTAATCAATTAAAGGTTTGGGCAGACTATAAGATTCACTTAAAGGCAAAAATGAGACGAAACAAAAATAATATTTCGGGAACTGGAGGTGGTCCCTCACTTTTCATACCCTTATCACAGTTAGAGTATCACGTGAGTGAGTTATTGTCAATGGAGGAATCAATAAATGGAATGAGTGGTACCTTGTCATTCGGTGCAGCTACAAGCAGAATGTCGGAGGTAAATGCAGACCCTACCGAAACAAATACACA
>NW_017537611.1:0-1824 GCF_001853355.1 Bactrocera latifrons | reverse complement strand
TTTTTTTTAATTATCTTATAACTTTATTGAAGAAATATGAATTCAAATAAGAAGCGTACGCGAATTTTGAGATTATTTGATGATTCTGATTCAGATCAAGATATAGGTAAATGTATTACGGAAATAATTGGAAATGAAATCAGTAAATTTGATAGAGACCTTTGTGATAGGCTATGGGCAATTCAGCGAAAACTCTGGAGAGTGTACCCCTAATATATTTTTATCAAACAAAATGGGCTTATCAACATCATCTTCTTCTGATTCAGAAGATTTCAACAGCATAAATATTTCAAATGGGATAGATGAGACAACTACCTTGTGGAATGAAGATACTGCAGAAATACCAGACTTTCATATTGAATGGTCTTCAATGGGTGTAGCTGATGATGCGAAAAACTGTAAAACTCCGAAAGAGATTTTCGATAAAATTTGGTCTACGGAAATAATGCATTTAATTGTTAGTTGCACAAATGAATATGCGAAAAATTTGCTGTCACTATCACGTATACGTAGGAAAAATTGCCGGATACAGAGTTTCAAAGAAACAAACTTGCAGGAAATGGAGATATTCTTTGGCCTTTGTATGCTGCAGTCTCAAATAAAGACACCTAAAATTCGTTCAAACTGGTCTAACAATGCGTTGTATTATCATCCGATTTTCGGGGCATCTATGACCGGGCGCACGTTTGAACTGCTATTGCGTTGCTTAAATTGTGAATCCCGTATCAACTAGTGATAGACTATCTAAGATTTCCGAACTTCTTAAGCGAGTAAATAGTTCATTTCAAATGGCATATAAACCTGGAAAAAATTTATCGTTAGATGAATCTATGATGTTGTATCGAGGGAGACTAAGTTTTCGGCAATTTATAAAATCAAAGAAAAATAAGTACGTAATTAAATTCTATGAGCTTTGTACACATGATGGCTATGCTCTCAATCTAGATATATATAAAGGCAAAGTAACACATGAGGTGTCTTCCTAATCTGTAGTGGATTCTCTGGTTATGAGACTAATGGAACCATATTTATCGAAGGGCCATTCATTATTTATGGACAACTACTATAATAGTGTCGGACTGAGCAATCGATTACTAAGTTTTAAAACTCATACCACTGGAACCTTACGTAGCAATCGTAAAATGAATCCAACAGTTGTAATACAAAAAAAATTGAAAAAAGGATRACATATATGGAGAAGACAGAACAACGTCTATATAAGTAAGTGGAAAGACAAGCTTGATGTGCTCTGTATCACAACGGAAAACCATCCCAAAATAATTGACGTGCAGAATAAATATGGTATCTCGAAAAAAAGCCAATAGAGATTACTAATTATAACGCAAATATGTCTGGCATAGACAGATGTGATCAAATGATATCATATTATTCCACACCTAAATAATCTATTCGTTGGTACAAGAAGGTTCTATTCCATCTATTAGATATTTCTGTATGAAATAGTTATTAATTTATAAGAAGATAATTGATTCAAGTATTCGTTTCCTTGATTTTAGAGACAACCTAATAAATACGCTTTTAAAAATACCACAGAATTCAAATGGTCGTGACTTTTTGCTTGATAATGGCAACTTACAAACCCATGCTAGATATAAATTATTAAAACACTTAGTTGGGTTTTAATATTCTTTATTTCTCTTGTTTGCACAAGAGCAGCCGTTTGTATTGGTCGAGTTATTACAACTAAATCTGAATTTGCTAACTAAAATATTGCGACGACTACGCCTAAATACCTGACTCTTTGTTTTGCCTGCCAGTTGCTGCACATGTTTTGCCGTGTGACTTGTAAAATGCAATTCGGCA
>NW_017537610.1:59875-74397 GCF_001853355.1 Bactrocera latifrons | reverse complement strand
GAAGAGATTCAATCGCCACTTTGGTTGAGAAATGTCCCATAATTTGTGCATTATTCGCACGATTTTCAAGGAATGGAGTACACAGCTCTCTGCCCAATTGCCGATAAAATAAGCGTCGTTCATACAATTTTTTAACAAGCATTTAATTATTCTCATAATACAGAATATATGCTCCAAGGCAGGCAATATCGAGAATATTGTAAAAAAAATGCTAGAGACCATCGTTGAGTTGATCTTTTTGTAGTATATCTACCAAGCATTTTATCCGTCTACTCCAGCTTTAGACCAGTTACAAAACTCGATGATTTCAGGTTTTTTCTTTGCACTATCACTAACTTTTRCTTCGTGATGAATTGATGAGAGCATAATTACTACCTTGTTTTTTGGAACATAACTTTYATGAAAGCCAAACACACTGGATAATTCTTCTCGAGTTTTTAAAACAGTCGTTGCTGGTGCAATGTATGCTTTTTTTTCTTCAGAGTACCAACAATCGTCAAGTTCCATGATAGTAAAATGATAGTTAGAAGAAGAGTTGTGAAGAAATTATCCATTGTAATGTTTCTACCGGATTCTTTGCATGGTGCCACCAAGTCTTTAACAACATAGGTACCTAAAGAGAACTATAGACTATGTCCCAATTTATAGTTATTTCCTATGCCATGTCGCCAACTTACACAGAAAAAAATATTTATTCAGTATACTAACAACTTCTACATCTGCTCCACCTGGGTACCCGGGTATCCGGTCATTGAACGAATGGTGAAATTTTGGTCATTGGCCGAACGGTTAAATGAAGGTCGGAATGTAAAGTCGAAATGTTCACCGGTGGGTTTTGTAAATTGGCAGCRTTGCCAAACAGTACCCATCCGAATACAGTATTTTGTGCCATTGGTGTACCCCTTTCACCCTTACGGGGTCAGCGTAGTAGAAATTTGTTCATTTCAACCGTTTCAATTAAAATATCTATTGATCCGGGCTGCTAATAATAGCGGTCAGCTAGTGGCAAATCCGTAAGATACGGCCAAAAAGTCGTCGGTAAAGTGGRAGTTGAGAGATCGTTAGTAATTTTCGGTAAGATGAGCGTACTTACTTGAAATTTAGTATCAAGCGTTCGCGTTGATATGGAGAATGTAACTTCTCTCTTTGCACGGCCTCTTTGCAGTRACCCAATCCCAGCGACGGGAACTAATGGCAGCGTTCAGGGAAGGCGAAGGCGTTAGACACACGCCTCGATGACGAAAGTGGCATGCGAACCGTTGTCGAAAAGTGCGCGATCGGGTTGCCAACGACCGATATAATTTTTTACCATAATTTGAGTGGTTGCTAATAGAATGGCGCGATGAGCGTCGACGTAGTCGTGGTTACATTTAAACGTTGTTCATTGGAAAGAGTATCGAGCTTTGCCGGTTGATTGGTAAAATTTTCGTKAAGTAAAGTATGATGACGTCGTTGGCATATGCGACACGRGGATGTACTATGACAGTTAGCGAGGATATGCCCTTTGCTRARACAATTTATACACGTACCTAACTTCCGAATAACAGTTAGTTTACCCTTGGAGTCGAGTTGGCTGAACTGTGAGCAAACGTAGATTTTATGATCACCATTGCAGTAAGAACAATGCGGCTCCTTAGTAGCGGTTGATGTAGTGATATTTACTTCTGGCTCTGTAAATGTCGTATGGAAAACATTATTCGTTGTTGTTGTTTTTGCGGTAGTTTTGAGTAATGGTACCATCTCCAGTGAGCGTGCGCGATTTTCAAGAAATTCTCGAAGAACGGAGAAAGATGGTAGATCGTCCATGACGAGCGATAACTAAAAAGCTTCATAAAAAGGAAGCCATTGAGAGGGATCACCACTAAATGACGGCAAAGTCGTTTCAAGTTAGCTTTGGCGGTGCTGTACCACTCCTCACCTTGTATACGTGCCTGCTCCTCCGGAAGATGAATTATATTTACGCGGACTGAAATAAAAAGCGTGCTATGCCTTCGAATTCCTTTGTTGAAGAGATAGGTAAAACGGAATCTGGTTTGACAGCAATCACATAAGTGTTGCCCATGAAGCTTCAAACATACATATGTATGTTTAGAAAGATGATGCCAGATAGGCGCGAACACTGACAATTAATAAATCAGTGATGCCCCATATATCTAATTTAAATATTTTCGAATTCCGGGTGACTATGCTGCATATATCAGCTAATATTTCATATATTATATATGTGTAAAAAAAGTGGCGCATCCTGGTGACATTGATCGTGACTATCCTGATCTAAAGAAATTCTTAATCAGTAAGGATGCTGTTATAGTCCCTATTTCAGGGAACACGAAAAATTTTTTTAAGAAAAGTGCTCCTTTTTTCGTGTAAATAAAATAATTGTATTTTTTTTTTTTCACATTTATAAATAAAAAAAATAAAATAAATATATGCCATATACATATATACTATCTACTATAAAAACTTAACACAATATCATAACTTTTATCATTTAAAACGTTCATAAGCATCTAGCCTGCAGATGCATGTACATAAGTACAAATCAATTTCAAATCAAGATATTATCAATTATCAATAATATAAAGTGTGCGCTCATCTCTATATGTACATATGTATGTGCGTATGACATTCTCACACAAATAATATATGCGTACACATGTAAATATGTCATCCCCAACTTCTGTTGAAATTTCAAGTGAACTGGTTGTGTTTTTGGTGCGGTCCTGGGGTTTTTTAAAAAATTCCTAGTTTTTCACACCAATTGTTAGCGATTCCTTTGCTGAGGCTAAATCAACTAAACGGACACTAAATATAAGATGAGATAAGTACAATTTGTTTTTTTAATTTAAATGTCCTTTGCACTTACCCACATATAATATATTTTGTAATTTGATCAAAACATATTATTTTTCCCCCTKAAAACGGCGGTCTCAACAAAACGCGTGCTAATATTTTTTTTGCATTGCCGTGTTTGTTTTGAGCACTCAGCTGTTCTCCTGTTTGTTTATCCTCTTTCGTATTCCTTTGGTTTGGCATTGCCAACTACAAAAAAATATAAGCAAGGATTTAGGGGCAGTGACTGAGCATACGTATTGTCAGCAGCATCTAAGTATTTGCTCATTGAGGGATGGCCTCTGAGAACAATAGTGGATGCACCCCCGAGAATCCATATTGAAGGAACTCAAAAATTATGAGAACGCCTCCTAATGGAAAAAGTGAGTTATCCACCGCTGCTGGATCAAAAAGAGAATGCGAAAATGCCAACCACATAATTGAAGGTGTCAAACSCTCGGAAAAAATACAAAGTACCCAAATTACCCAAAACTTTAACCAGTTGGGCAGTAAAATAAAAGAACTGGAGTACATTATGGCTGGCTAAAGGCACATAAACCAGGATATGCGTGACCAAGTAAGCAACATAGTGGTCCTACATGCTAAGGCTGAGAAACCGGAAACCTAACTAAAAGGATTATGGTATGGAAAGCATCTCAGGTTTCCCCAATGGCTAAGGAGGTAAATACCCCGAAAGGGATGCGTGAGACAATAGGCTTTTTACCTCCAACTAAAAAGCCGAAAAATACAAATCAAATGGAGTAGCCCACCGAAGCTTGGGTGGACGTTGTTAAAAAGCGAAGACCACTCGAAAAGAAAATTAGATCGAGGCCAGACGCCATCATACTTACGAAAAAGGATGGGGCATCATGTGCGGATATTCTCCGGAAAATAAAAGCTGACAATGGTTTAGAGGAAATGGGCTGAAGCGTCACGTACATAAGACAAACGTTGAAAAGGGACCTGTTATTAAAGCTGAAAAACCAAGCGGATAAGAGAGCCGAAGAGTTTCAAAGTGCCTTAGAAGGAGTGGTCGGTGAATTGGCTGTGATACAACCCAAAACGTACAACGTCATGATTATTTGCAAGGATTTGAATGAAATAACTTCTCCAGAAGARATTTGCGAAGCTATGCAAAAGGAGTGTGGAATAGAGAATCTGGGAAAAATAAACGTTAAGAGTATGCGAAAGACCCGAAGCGGTACTCAAATTGCTGTCTTATGCCTGCACGTCCAGGACGCCAAGACTGCGCTTAAGGTTGGCAAAATAAAAATCGGGTGGTCTGTATGTCGCCTCCGGGAATACTCCCCTATTCCCCGATGCTTCAGGTGTTTCCATCTGGGACACATGGCGCACAAATGTTCCAACCCTGTGGACAGGTCGTCTCTATGTACACGTTGTGGAGCCGGTGGACATGTAGCGAAGTCATGTACTAATAATCCATGCTGCATGCTTTGTAAAGGAGCACACTCAGCCTTGAGTACTACGCGCCCGAAATATCTCGAGATGGCGAAATCGTTAGGGAAATGAGGATATTACAATTAAACCKAAATCATTRCGCAGCACCGCAAGAGCTACTAAAACAGACAGTATTTGAAAAAAACATTGATGTTGCCTTACTAAGCGAGCAATACTCCCAGCGTTCGGAAAGTACCTGGACTACAGACATATGTGGCAAAGCTGCAATATGGTCTTGTAAAGGACAACCATTTATGTCTCCCTCCGGAGGTCATYATTTTTTCACATGGGCAAATATACGAGAAATATACTTTGTTAGCTGCTATGCTCCTCCCAGTGCCTCAATTAAAGATTTTGAAGACTTCCTCCTGGAACTTCCTCTAGAAACCAGAGGCAAATCATCAATTATAATCGCAGGTGACTTCAATGCGTGGTCGACCGCTTGGGGTATTAGGCGCACAAACCATCGTGGGCGTCTGATACTTGAGTTCCTCGGCCAAACGAATCTTACGATCTTGAATAGCGGAACGCAAAATACTTTTCAAAAGGAAACAGGGGCTCCATAATCGACCTCATAATTGCAAACGACTTTCTTAGCAGGCGCATTAAGTGGGCGGTTTTATTTACTTATAGTGACCACATGGCTATTATTGCTGAAGTCTCTTATGCCGGAGGGACGAAACGCCGCAGAAAGAGCACATGCCAAAAACGAATCTGGAAACAAAACGACTTTGATGCCGAACTTTTTGAGATGGTCTGGAGTTCAGCRAATATACAAGGCGAAGACGCCATGCACTTAGTAGCCTTAGTACGAAAACAAGTGGTCACAGCATGCGACATAACCATGCGTAGGACAGTACACCACAACAATCGGAAGACAGCGTATTGGTGGAATGAAGAAATAGCTGGACTTAGAAAGCTCAGCCATTCACCTAGACGCCGCCTACAACGTAATCAACGGGAAGAAAGCGAAAGCAGTCTCAGACAAATATTTAAAAGGCAGAAGAAGCTTCTAAAATCAGCCATTAACCACAGTAAAAGGAAGGATGGAAAGGCGGAACAAAAGAATATTGTGCGCTGATCACCTTGGATGTGAAGAATGCTTTTAACTCAGCAAAGTGGGCAAACATAATCAAAGCTCTGTATGACATGCGCGCTCCTCAATACCTCATGGAAATTGTCATAAGTTATTTTGAAAACCGGCGACTTTTATTCGATACAGATGAAGGCACCAAGAGCTACTCTGTCTCGAGTGGAGTACCGCAAGGCTCGCTTTTATAGGCCCCCTTTTATGGAACTAATGTATGATGGGGTACTAAGGACACACCAACCGAAAGCTATTAAATTAGTTGCATACGCAGATGACCTTATTGTGGTGGCAGTTGCTAAACACCTCGATGACCTCCGCAGCAAATGCAATGAGTGCATATACGGTCTGCGCCAATGGTTCTCCTCAATGAGTTTAGAACTGGCTGAGAAAAAGACAGAAGTGCTGCTCATAAGTACAAGAAAAGTAGAGGAAAGTATACCTCTCACTATAGGGGAGTGCGAGATTCATTCACAGTCACACCTAAAATATTTGGGAGTAATAGTAGACTCAAGGCTCAAATTTAAGGATCACATAGGGTGCACTGCAGGTAAAGCAAATAAAATCCTGAATGCCTTATGAAGAATGATGGCAAATAAAGGCTGCGCACGCAATTCCAAATGGCGTTTTTTACTCGCAAAGGTAATGAAATCGGTTGTGTTGTATGCGCATCCAATATGGATACAGGCGCTAGGCATCAAAGTATATGCCCGACAAATAAACACGGTGCACAGGCTGTCGGCACTAAGAGTTATCAGTGCTTTCCGAACGATTTTAAGCGATGCTGTTGAAGTAATAGCCAGTATGATGCCCATTGACATCCAAGGTGATGAATACGAACGAGTTTACAAATTACCAGAGCCATCTATAGGAGCCAAAAAAGAAGAGAGAGTGAAAAKCTTAACGATATGGTAGGAGCGGTGGCAAACTTTGGAGACTTAAATGTCTTATCAGTCCCACGAAGTAATACTTAATCAGTTTTTTCCGTAGGAGAGTCTGGAGTTGGGAGTAGGTTAGGTTTAGCGGATTAAAGTTCCGCACTCCGGCTTTTAATGCTTCCCCATACTTGAAAAAAAAAATTATTAAAAAAAATGTCATCCCCAAAAACTACAAACATTCTTTTGCAAAAACAACGGTCGTCTCAAACATCATCATACATATTTATATGCGTACACATGTAAATATGTGCAACATACATACTTATATGTGTTCACACGTGGATATGTCACCCACATAAATTACAAATATTGTTCTCCAAAAACAACAATCGTTTCAAATAGCAAAGATGTTCAGTCTTGAACGCAAACGCACTTTCAAAAAGCAAATTCGATTCATTCATAAAAGCAGACGCCATTACATCTCCCCGAGCATGCCTTTGCCTACAAGCAGCTTATAGGGACGATGGCAAAAGCCAAAAACCATAAATTGAATATATTTCTAAAATGTATGAGAAAGAAAAAGTGACAACCACGCAAATATAAATATATTAAAGTATATTAGAATAAAATCGCCAACATAGTTTCAAAAAAAAAAATTCAATATTCCTCTGATTTATGTGTACAGTCAATCCCGGTTAAGTAGTACTTATCATAAATGAAAATCATCCCTCTTAACTGCCTACATATATCTTGCTGCATCTCACAGTTCGTTTTTTTAAATACATATAGGGGTTTCACATAGCCTCATAAAGTTATAAGTTATAACTATCGGAAAAAATTGCGTTAAGTTGTATTTGCGTAAACTTATTTTAGTATGCAATCCAACAACACATACTAAATACATTAAATAGCATACATTAAACTAATATAAAAATTTATGATTCTGTGATTTTACGATGCGCTATGACACGTTGTGAGTACTCCAATAGAAATTATTGTTTTAAGTATCACCCGTTTAAGAAGTATCCGCACTCGCTTATGTGCCATATTACATTTTTTATTTTTAACAAACCACAAAATCTGTATCTTTGACAGTATTAACTGTACTTGTTAAGAAATGTAAAAATATTTTGTAATTCTGAAATATTTTTACGCGACTCGCAAAAATCTACGTAGATGTGTATGCAAGCTCACACATAAACATACATATTTACGCTGGTTTGTAGGCTAAGCTCCAAGCAATTCTCTCCAAGAATAATCACTTCTCTGTGCTTCTGCTTCGACTTCCAGTCTTCAGGTGTTGGTTGGTCTCCCACGTCTTCGGCTTCCTTGTGGATTCCAATCTAGCGCTGTTCTGCTAAGGTCATCGTGAGCTTTCGCAGAGTGTGGCTGATCTATTTCCATTTAAGACGTCGAATTTCGATATGGATCGGTAGCTGTTTGGTAAAGGTCCAGAGGTTAGCATTTCTAATAACGTTAGGCCTGAATATCCACAAAATTTTTCGAAGACATTGATTAAGAAAGGATTTCAGCGATTGTAAAACATTCGCTGCAATATTCCACGTCTCGCAGCCATATAATACAACGGATTTCACACTTACATCGAATATTTTTTGCTTCGTACGTATGGATAAATGTGTTGATCTCCTGACTTTATCCAACATTACGAAGGCAGCGCGACCTTTGGATATACGGTGTCGAATATCGGCTGCTGATCCACCGTTTTTAGATATGATGCTACCTAAACACCAAAACTCGTCGTCTTTTTCGTTACATGTTCCAGCGATTTATAGGTTTAGCGTTTCGGTTGCGTTGATGCGCATGAATTTTGTCTTCGCTTTATTAATTTTAAGTTCAGTTTATGAGGCGAGATCACTAACAGCTTCAAGTTTCAAAGAGATGTGTGAATATTTATAGGACAACAGACAGATATCATCCGCATAGTTCACATCTTCAAGGCTACCGTTTAAACACTAAAATATAATTGGAATTAGTCATAAATTTGGTTGTATGTAGAAATATTTGTTAAAATAAAATAAAGGTAAAGGTCTTAGTTTAAACCGAATACTTTTTTTAAGTATAGAAAGGTTTTTTTTTCGTAAAAGACGGGTTATTTGTTTTATTAATAATTATGCACGTTTTGCTTTTAAACTGCAATACTAATTTTAAGCATTTTCTACGTCCCTACGTAGGTATGTAGGCACACCCTAATGCCTGGCTTGTACTTGTTTTTTTGCAATTGAGAGCTCGTCGAAGAGATCAATATGTTTTGTACATATGTACATATGTAAGTGTGTTCGAATTGTGTGTGCTAATGTATGTGGGCAAAGAATGTGCTGTAATGTTTTTAATACGCTTTTATTAGCTTCACTTGTAAGTGGTACTGAAATGTAGAATATTTGAGCGACACTGTAGGCGACAGTAAGTTTAAGCAGCTCACCAAAAATATGCAACATCTATGTATATAAAACTAGTTTTGGCGACATTTGAGTAGCATATGTACATATATGTATACTGAAATATACATATGTATATCCTTAAAGAAAGTATACTTTATATAGATATACCTCATAAGATGCAAGGTTGTACAGTAGATCATGCAGTAATTTAACTGGGCTCTCGACTGTTTGCTGCTGGACAAGCTTATGTAGCACTTAGTCGTTGTAGATCTTTGGACGGAATTTGAATTGAAGAACTAGACTGTTCAAAGTTGACAGGTAAAACCCCATGTAACAGTGAAGCTTTAGAAGAAATGATTCGATTAAGAAATAATAATTATTAAAGTCGTCAATAGAACTTGGTCGCAAATAATATAATATAACAATTAGTCAATGAAAGGTTACGAGTAGATATTAAATGCTGTCTAATTATCGATTTACTTAACCGATACAACATGTCATACATAGTTCATATTTTAACAAATTTAGGGTTTCTCACATCAAACTAAAAAATTAAAAATAAATATAGTTTAAAAAAACTAAAAAACACGCTTTTAAAGCATATCAAACTAAAAAGTGAAAAATAATTCTTTGTATAAACTAACAATAATAATGAAGGACAAATTCTTGGATTATTGTGAGAAAAGCGTGGAGTGCTTTGTGWCWTATTTTTCATACATCGAGCATTCCACGCTATTTTCACAATAATCCAAGAATTTTTCCTTCATTATTATACACTACATTGTGCAAGTTTAGGACCGAGCTTTTGTATGGGTTTTTCACAAACTTACATACATATGTACATTTTGTAAAACTGATTTTTTTTTTATTCTTTCCAAAAAAACTTATTTTGTGAGTTTTACGATACCGTTCCGTTTAGTTGTTTCCTTTTTTTATAGAATGAGTTAAAATTTATATTTTTAATAATTTGGTACCCAGTGATGTATATTCTATGCCGTATGTAAGCATCAGGTACGCTTCTATATTTTGCAATAGAAGGAGAGCGCGAAACGGAATTGAAAAAAAGTTATTTTCCTTTGTGCTCTTATGTATGTATGTATTAACACGTCTCTTAAATTTCAATTTCGATATATTTGTACGCATACCTTTTAAAAATTTTCGTATTCATCTTACATATATAGTCAAGAAATAAATATTGTCCATACAAGTTGCGCGGGTGTAGCGCTGCGACCTGTTACTGAGAATTTCATGTGTGGAACACAATGCTAGCGACAGACTGCAGCAGCACGACAGTGAACTGAAAAGGGCGTTGTGAATCCTACTACAAGAACGTTTGTGAGAGCGCAGCAACATAACAACGGCCGGCATGTACACAAAAAAACTCAGTTGTCCATTTTGCATGTACACAATTTCGTTGGGGCCATACTAATACCTTGCACTTCAATGAAATTTTAATATTTTGTTCAAAGTGAAATTTTTAAGCAAAAAATAAGTAAATAGGTAAATTTATTTGTTTTAAATTATCAATTGTTATTATAAATTGTGTAACAGAGCTATTTTATGCTTTTATTTGTAAAATAACGTCAATTTTGTTAGAGCTTTGAGTATTTTTACATTTTACATATTAGTGGCATCACCACTCTACCTCATCTCTCTATCTTCCATTCTACTGTCGTCCTACTGTCGTTGGCAAATATAGGATCAAATTGAAGTTAGCGAGAAAAATAGGTCCGTCCATAAGAACGTGTGTATTTTAATATTTGACAGATGACGTTTGCAGTCTGTCGCGAGCATTGTATTCCACACATCAATTGTCATTTCATACGTGATTTCTAACATTATTAGTGCGTTGTTGTTTACGCCAAGCCACCAGATAAATTTTGCAAAATTACCATCTAATCGACAAGTACTCACCGTTTTATTTTACAATATTCGTGAAGTCAAGCTGCCTGTTAGTGAAAGTACAAATCTTGTTATAAGAGAGAGCAYTATGTTTTCTTGAAAAATCCAGAATTCCTACAAAGGCATTTCCAAACTAGGTGAATAAACTTGTTGATTTATATCATGATTGGAGCAAGCTGCAAAATATCTGTAAGAAAACTCAGATGACGTTCAAGAACCGTGAAAATAATTATGTAACAGACCTTGTTATTGCAAAATGCTGATGCCTTCCACTGAATGAAGATAGAGGAAGACAAAGAATTTTTAAGGAAACAGAGAGAGTCATGTCGAACGAGTTAGGCAAAGACGATTAGAAGAAGAGAAAAGAAAGGTTAAAAAATAGAGTTATCGGCTGTTGCATCTACAACATTTTCCACTAACCCATTAGAAACAAGGACAATTATTCACATAGTTTTGCTTTTAGAGTCAAATAAACCAAGTATTATTACGATATGTGAATGCAATTTTTTGTATAATATTTATTTGAAATATCATCTTTTCATAAAATTCAGAAGAACTTAAACTTTTTTAGTATTTGGTTGACCAACGTTTATTTTTTATTAACAGCCTGCAATATTTGAGGCATACTACTCAAACAAATATTTGGTTGTCAAAAAAGTCTTGCGGTATTTTCGCTAGTTGGCTACCTGCCGTCGAAAATTGAATATAAAGAGGCCGGCATAGTAGMAGCTGTAGCATCGGTCAAGAGCTGGGCATGAGTCATCAAAAAAAATTGTATGAACAATTGAAAATTTAATAAAAATACCGCAAGACTTTTTTGACAAACATTATCACCATTATTTTTAAATCTGGATCATTTAGGCACACATCCTTTATATTATCTTTGAGTGGGGCTATTATGGGATTTTTTCGGGAATATACCTTCGATTTAAGGAACGTTCAACCGTTT
This sequence comes from Bactrocera latifrons, assembly GCF_001853355.1. NCBI lineage: Eukaryota > Metazoa > Arthropoda > Insecta > Diptera > Tephritidae > Bactrocera > Bactrocera latifrons. The sequence continues at coordinate 62,892 of NW_017537610.1, read as the reverse complement.
TTGGTGGGGCTTTGGTCGGGTGAATTGTCCGCCTAAGGTAATATACTGATATCCAAGTTGTGAAGTACATCGGTCGGTCGTCGGGAGGTGTGATAAGCCACCTCAGCGTGCATATAAGTGTGCTGGGCTGCTGAATTGTTCAGTGTTGCCAAATATGGTATAACACAATCTGGAAGTATATTTTTTGTACGTCGCACAATTGGTTTCTGTCACTGCTTCTATCCGGCCTTCGTCGCTAAAGCTAATTTTTGTTAAGGAGAAAATCATGTTAAATAGCAGCGCAACTTTGAATGGGGGACTTTCGGTGGACTTTCACAACTTTGTATGTTTACCTTGTTTCAATCCACCTTTGTGTAGTTCTGATGAAGTTTGTCCCTTACTACTCTTTAATTTTTCATTCGTTTTGTCAATTTTGATTTTTTTGCTGTACGGCGGTTTTTAGGTTTTTTTCAGAAAAGATGCGTTCAACTGTTCATTGCGATATTTAGCTGTTTTGCTGCGCAATTAAAGAGTGGACCTATTTACTTTACGTCGAATACGCTCAGATATTTTCCCATTTTGGACAGCATTTTGCCTCATTTGTGCGACCAACAGTGCAATATTTGAATGTCTGCACAATTTTCGCTACTCGAGTAACAGTAGCTGCACTCACTCCAATTTTATGTATTATTTTTCTGTAGGATGAACTTTTATCTTTTAAAAATGCAGTAATTGCACTTTGGGTTTTTTTGAAATGTCCGATTTTTGACCTATTTGATAAAAAGTATATTTTTCATTGTTTTATTATAAAGCTTCAGAAAACTTCAAAAAATACTAACCGAGCAAATAAGTCTCTGGAATCTATCAAATAATATTTAAACACTTTTGAAAAAATTCGATTTCTTCCATCACGCCATTATAATTTACTTCCGATGAGTCAGAAATCACAAATGCTAATTCTAGAGAACGTTTATCATAGAGAAGATTCACGTTTTAGATATCGTAACTTTTCGCAGGGGAACTCGGCAGAGATAAGGAAGTTTCACCACAGACAAATTTTAAGCATGTTTCTCCAGAGTTTTGGAACATTAGACTCGAAAATAGCAGAATTGAGCACTTTCGGTGTCAAATGAGAAATATAATGCTAATTCCAATGTAAAGAAAAGTACGCCTACAGATTCGTTTATTTTCTATGCGCAACCGACTCGGCATATACTTTATAGATTATTGGTATATATTATATAATAAATATAAAAGTATATAAGTAGGTACATATATATGTATGTATATTAAAATTTACCTATATATGCATATCATAATGAATCCATAAAATCATTAAAGATATATAATAGAGTAATGTTTGTATTATTACCAAAATAATTAATATAAGTTTAAGGTAATTAATTTCAAATTTATACATTTACATTAAAAGTTTTGATATCACCTTAAAAGATCTAGCGGTAGCACATGTGTTCATATATAATTATGTGTGAATGCAAACAAATATGACAGTATGTATGTATGTAAATACATATGTACACTCAATGCTTTATGCAAAATTTCTATTGACACGGACAACCAAAAGCGAAGCTCACCTTTAAGATATGACAGTATGTATGTATGTAAATATGTACACTCAATGCTTTATGCAAAATTTCTATTGACACGGACAACCAAAAGCGAAGCTCACCTTTTGTCAGAGAGTCAATGTGCCGACGGACCGACGCGGCGACAAAGCGTCACAAAATTCTATTTTTGGTAGAAAATCCGAGTTGTGCCGAAAAAATAAGAGAACGATCGCCGCTTGTCACCACTTCCCTTGCCCCTCTAACAGCTTTACCAACAAGCTTTTGTAAATATGTATTCATTTGTATGAGCGTGCATACATATCGACGCAGATTTTTGTCAGCCATGGAAAAATATTTTAGAATTGACAAATATTATAAATCAACAACAGCTATGTTGCTACTTTTCTCACTTATTTCTGTGAAGAGCAGAGTTGTTCAATTTATGATTTTTAGCTTTTGCCACCGTCGCGAAAAGACGCTAGTTGGCAAAGATATGCTCGAGGAGATATAATGGTGTTTGCTTTTCAGAACGAAGCGAGTTTGCCGTTGAATGTGCGCTTGTGTTCATGAATGAAAATGTTGTTATTGTGTGTTTTTCTACAAATTTGGACATTGACTATTTGGATGTCATATTGACTTGTGACGCAGCTGATGGTATTTGAGACAATTGTTGTTTCTGTTGAACAATGTTTGTAATTTCTGTTGGTGACATATCTACGTATGTACGCATATCTGTATATAAGCTTGTGTATGCAAAAAGCAACCATAAGCCTTCATGCGCAGGAAGCAAAGCACCTACTAGCAGCGCAAAAGATCAAAATCGGCTGGACAATCTACAGAATCCAGGAAAAAGAGCAGCTGAAGAAATGCTTTAGATGTGTAGAGTATGGACATGTGGCAAAAGCATGCAGCAATCCAGAAAACAGGAGCAAGTGCTGTATCAAATGCGGAGAGGAGGGTCATTTCGCTAAAGACTGTGTTAACAATCCTTCCTGCAAGGCATGTAAACACAGTGGGAGAACAAATATAGACCATCAGATAGGAAGCCGGAAGTGCTCCATATATACAGCAGCACTCAAAAAACCAAGAAGGTGAGAATACTACAAATTAACCTGAACCACTGCGAAGCGGCCCAGGATCTCTTGACGCAAAACATATACGAGAAAAATATAGACGTTGCATTAATCTGTGAACAGTATAAGAATAAAGACTCTGACAAGTGGATTTCCGACACCACAAATAAGGTTGCAATATGGGCTTGCGGAGATAAGATGATGTAAGACAAACCATTAACTGACAAGGCGTACTATACAAGAGCTAAAATATGTTGGATTTATTTCTACAGCTGCTATGTACCGCCAAGTATACCACATGCTGATTATGAAAAAATACTTGACGACTTGGTAAAGGATGCGATGACAACTACACCCAATATAATTGCAGGTGACTTTAATGCCTGGGCGCTAGAAT
>NW_017537610.1:51085-58720 GCF_001853355.1 Bactrocera latifrons | reverse complement strand
GGATAATCTGTGCCCGTCTAGAAAATCATTTAGGAGGAGATGGTGGACTCGCTGATACCCAATATGGCTTTCGTAGAAAGCGTTCAACTCTTGATGCGATCAAGAAAGTCACTGGTATAGCAGAAAAGGMTATTGAAGGAGACAGGAGGATGTATAGGAAAAAAGAATATTGTGCGGTCGTCACATTTGATGTGAGAAACGCATTTAACTCGGCCCATTGGCCCCATATAATGCGTGCATTAGTGCTCAAAAAAACACCGAGCTATCTGTTGTGCATCATCCAAAGCTACTTAGCCRATAGAATCCTGCTCTACGACACGSACGAAGGACCAAAAAAGTATAGGGTAACGGGTGGTGTGCCACAAGGATCTGTGTTAGGCCCACTCCTTTGGAACACGCTTTATGATGGAATATTGCGCCTCCCTCTGCCGAAAGAAGTACAAATAATTGGATACGCAGATGATATTGTTGTGACAATAGTAGCAAAGGAGCTCCAACAAATACAAAGTATTTGTGGTGATACGGTGCTGAAGATAAAGCAGTGGCTAACGAGTGCAAAACTCGAACTGGCCGGACACAAAACGGAAGCAGTGCTTATAACTAGCAGGAAAAAACTGGAAACCATTTCGCTTAACATAGACGGGAACAACATTACAACACACCCCGCTGTGAAATACCTTGGCGTAACAATTGATGCGAGGCTCAACTTCAAAATGCATGTTGAAAAAGCGTGTGAAAAAGCGGCGCGTGTAAACATGGCCTTATCAAGAATAATGGCAAACATAGGAGGGCCGAAACAGAGCAGGAGAGCTCTTCTTGCCAAGGTAAGCCAGTCAATTGTAATGTATGCGTCGCCTGTATGGGGACCAGCATTGATACATGAGACATATGCTGGAGTGGCACAATCGGTATTCAGGCTGAGCTCCAACAGAATAGTCAGTGCATTTCTCACGGTGTCTAATGAAGCTGTCGGGGTTCTAGCAGGAATTATGGCTCCAGACATAATGGCTATCGAACTTAAGCGAATATATGATAAAAGTAGAAGCGCAGGCCGAAAACTAACGGTGGCAGAGCGTAGAGTAGAAAGACAAGCCAGCTTAAACGAATGGCAAACGCGATGGGATTCATCGAGCAAGGGGAAATGGACATACCGTTTAATCGGTAACATACAAGCATGGATGGAACGAAAACACGGGGAGGTAGATCATTACATGACGCAGTTCCTAACAGGACRTGGATGCTTCAAGGAGTACTTGCATAAGTACGGTCACGAGGAGGGAGTAGCGTGCTCTTTCTGTGGTAGCAGTAACGAGAACGCAGAACACATATTTTTTCAATGTCGGAAATATACAAATGAGCGTCAATCTCTGGAAAAGGAAGTTTGCAACCGTATAACACCAGAGAATATAGTGCCTATATGTTGCACTCGAAGAATGTGTGGAATATAATGGAGAAGATGGCAGCCATGGTACTCCATGACCTGCGAAGAGCAGAACAGAGAAGAAGGAGGGAATCTAGAGCAGCGAATATCGCTGTAATGACGTGAGCCTACAGGCTAAGCTTGCCCTGAGATGAAATGCCTAACGGCGGTCCCACAGGGCCTCAGTAAAGCTACAGGAGAGGGAGTTAGGGTTTAGTACGTAGACGTACCGCTTCGCAAGTCCAGAGCAGTAGGTAATACTGAMTGTGCGTGGTCCCGAATGAGGTGTACCTATAGCGGGCAGTACGAATCATGCATATTGCTACAGCAAAGTAGCAGTATCTATGTAAGATTCCCCCTCCGGGGAACAAAAAAAGGCTTGTGTATGCATGATTTGTGTGGCAACGCTATACGCACATATTTATGTACATATGTATGTATGTACATACTATGTATGAACAGCGTGCAAATGCTATTATATTACTGTTAAGTGATGATATGATTTGAATTCGCGAAAGCGAACATAAACACATATGGTTATGATAACATACGTATGTACATACATACATGTGAATATACATAAGTTTTGAACGTTAAAAAATACTATTTGTGTACGTTTATCACTATTGTAATCTATCTATTTTTTTATTATATATTATGATAGTTTGTTATATACAATATATATGTATATATTTAAGTATATAATGGAGTATACTCACAAGCATGGAAACACAAGATATAATTGCAAACGTAGGCTTTATTCTCACATTATCTACAAATATTGCTTTAAAACAGTAAATAAATTAAAATGTATTCAATTGCACCTGTATTCATAGTGGTATTTCGCTAGTTGGCGCTGAGAGAGCGTAGTTATATTTTTATTCGTCGCATCGTGTCATGCTGTACCTTTTTGGAAAGCTCACTTCCCGCGCTAACACATGTTTGATTGATTAGCGTTTCTTCTAAGTCGTTCGTGAGTTATAGCGTCGCAAACATGGAGCAAAATAAAGAAAATATACGGCAAATTTTACAGTACTACTACGATAAAGGCAAAAATGCATCTCAGGCAGCCAATAAAATTTGTGCAGTTTATGGACCCGATGCAGTTTCCGTTTCCACTGCACAACGATGGTTTCAACGTTTTCGTTCTGGTGTAGAGGTGGTCGAAGATGTGCCACGCTCCGGAAAGCCTGTCGTCGAAAATTGCGATAAAATCACTGAATTGGTCGAAAGAGTAGCAGCCGTAGCATCGGTCAAGACCTGGGCATGAGTCATCAAACCGTTATAAAATAAATAAAAAATTCCGCAAGACTTTTTTTTACAACCTAATATATAATTTACATTTCTATAAAAACTAACTCTTTTAATTAAATTAAATTGTATTCAGATCGAGTTTTTGGTCCCCGTTTAAACATGGTCCCTCGAGCCAAAGTGTGAGGCTCTATGGATTAGTGAAACAATACTTCGAATCGGTATTTTTTATTATATTTTATTGGCGGCTTGAGATGCATTTTTGCCTTTTACTTAGTAGTACTGTAAAATATGCCGTAGGACTAAAATATATAGCAGGTACCATGGACAACGATGACAAAAAAGAAATTAGCGACGCACTTACACAAGTGCATAAAAGCGAAAGAGCAGATGCACAAGATATTAATAATTTATTATACTTTAGCAACCTTATTTCCGGACAAATAAACAACGTTACGGACCATATAAATAAGCAGAAAATTATTGTCAGTAATTACTTAAACGAACTTAGAGAAACAGCACAGAATAGGATTAAGACTTTGGAAGACGACAACATTCAATTCATTAAACATAACGATATATCGCTTTTACCCAATCACGTGGACGACATTGGACAGATAATTTTTCCAAGCAAATTAGGCATAATATCAACAGATAAACTGACATCTACATAACTAAATCTCATTACCGATTTCGAAAGCTATAGTCAYATAAAAACAGCAGTAATTTTCCAGGACAACACGATCATTATAACCGTCCTCATACCCCAATATTCCAAGAGCATCCTACCCCAAATCAAAGTTGAACCCCTTCCCAATATAAACAATAAATCATTAGTTTTAGACAAATACGATGTATTAATGGATGAAGACAATAATATATACAGTATAGAGATTATGAATAATCTGGAGAAAAATTTAATTAAAGAAAAGGATCAGTGTTTAACAAATATATTAAAATTTTAAGAAGTAGCTCGTRAGCTCAGAATTTGTAATGAGCAATCTGTAAACGAAGTGCTACCAGGCATACTAAAATTTAAAAATTTTCAATCAGAAATTATACAAAATTGTAACAGAAAAAATATTAAACAAAGAGGAGCTATTTTATTAAAATTTAAAAATTGTGAAATAAGTGTATCTAACAGATCATATACTAATGTAAAAAAGGATGTATATGAAACCTTTGTATTACCGAATGTAATAACAAAAATTAAACAAAATACAAATTTACTATCAAAGAATTAAGACTAGAAATCTTGTATATAAAACAACTCCAGAATGAAAGTAATATTGAATTCTTGTTATATAAAAGCGACAGTTCCTCAATAATTAGCTTAAGYTCTGATATAGTAATAATTATCACAATTATAATCGTTATAGCATTTTTATATAAAAATCGTCAAAAAATATATTTGTCACCGGAATCTAGTGCAGAGGACGTGGTAAACGTGCGAAAAAGTCCTTTCTTGCAAATAACAACGGCACGCCCTACGAACAACACCGATTGGGGACAATCGATTTAAGAGGGGAAGAGTTAACACAACTCTTGCTAGTAAGTATCGACTTACAACTTCTGGTACGTGTGACCGAAATGCACCAGAAAGTGCATGGTCAGCGTCTGCACTACCTGTTGTGCAGAGTAGGATTCGAGGAAACGAATCACGCCACAAATAATTATTTAAGTTTAGAACTAAGTATAAATATTGTAATTTTCGTTAAGCTAAACTCAGTTGATTTTCGACTCTAATAAAGCTACGCGGTAACGGTGCCCGAATGCAGCTCCGCGAAAAAAATAATTTTTTTTGGCTTCTCAATAACAAAAAGCTTAACTTGTATGTATATACATATACAAGCAGATTAATGCGCGCACATGTAATTTGTATAAGTGATTAAATTATGAATTGACTTTCTGAACGCGCACATGCGTATACATACGAGCAAATAATAAGATTAATACATATGTTAGCCAATATATCTGCATATGTATTTATTATTGTTGTGATAAATTCAGTTTCTATTACTACTATTAGTATAGTATATTATGTAAAAATCAAATAAAATTATTAAATATTTAAGTCCAAATTGACTATAAATAATACTATGCATGCATTCATACAAAATTATACTCATATCATAATTATTTTTACATGCCAATATGGAAATGAAGACGGCATTGCGAAAAGATTGCGAAAGCAATCAATTCACGAAATATAAACTCATCACGTTGTTGACTTAAACTGGAAGATTCAAAGGCAAATTCCGGGAGATTTCTCGTCTTAACAACGAAGACGACGATGTGAATTATCCAAGTGCAATTTCTAAATTCTTTGAAGAGGCTTGGTATGCCAYCGCATTATTTGCGTTTCAAAGTTGAATCTGTCGTTATTATGTTTCGCAATCTGCTTACGCCGAAACTGTGTAGTTGAGCATGACTGATTGTGACGAACCTTTCGAATACAAGAGGCAGAATGTTTGATTCTACGAATTCCTTGAGTTTTACCGATTTGCCATTTTAGTTCAAACGTATTCCGTTTGAAGTAAACATTACATTTGAGATGACAATCAACAGGACACAAGRATGGTCGCATAGTGTGTGGCATAAATTTGGAAATGCTATGTTTTTCACACGGCCCGTTATACGTGGCGTGCTCACGAAATGAAAAACCATCTTTTCTGTACACCGGAACAGAAACCGAAAAATGTTGTTGAACAAGCTGCGTTACACTGAAAAAAATTAAATGATAAATTTAACCTTCTTTTCATTTCAAAACACATAATTTCACGCAGGACAACGGCTGAGGGGTCAGCTAGTATACAATAAAATTATAATCATAATGTATTACATGAACTACGCCGGATTTCTGTCGGGGTACTCGGGTACCCGAGTGGCTGAGACGTGTTTTTATTTTCAAATGTAGCATTTCTGAAGTTAGAAAAAAATTTAAGCTATGTATAATGACAATTCGCTAGATAATGGGTTAAACTATGCGGATCCAAGAGGATTTTAGACTATCTTTTTTAGAAAAAATATTATTCACCAAAATACACTCTGGGTGAACACAAGGGTTAACTATAGYATACAGTACCCCGCCAACCCATTAGAAACAGGGACAATCATTCATATAGTTTTGCGTTCAGAGTCAAATAAACCAAAAGTTATTAAGATATGTGAATGCCATTTTTTTATAATATTTATCTRAAATATCATATTTTCATAAAATTAAGAAAAACTTAAATTTTTTTAGTATTTGGTCGACAAACCTTTGTTTTTATTAACAGCCTTCACTATTTGAGGCAAACTATTCAAACAAATATCACCATTATTTTTAAATCTGGATCATTTAGGCACACATCCTTTATGCTATCGCTGAGTGGGGATATTGTGGGACTTTTTCGGGAATATACCTTTGATTTAAGGAACGTTCAAGGTTAAGATTATATATTGATATCCAAGTTGTGAGGGATATCTGTCGTTCGTCGAGAGGTATGGCAAGGCACCTCAGCAGGCGTATAAGTGTATTGGGCTGCTGAAGGGTTCAATGTTACCAAATAAGGTACAAAACCATCTTGAAGTACATTGGTGTCCTGCTCACTAGTCATCGTTCCCTCAACAAAATAAATTGATCCCGGACCTTCCACCAATATGCAGCTCTAACTCATTACGTTGGGAGAATATTTTTCCGTATTTTGAATGCAGTTCTCTACATAACGTTCACACGGTCTACAATGCTCAAAGTGAATGGTTTCTGTCACCGCTTCTAACCGGCCTTCGTCGCTAAATTAATCTTTGTTAAGGAGAAAGACATGTTAAATACCAGCATAACTTTGAATGGAAGACTTTCATAACTTTTTATGTTTACCTTGTTTMAATCCACCTTTGTGTAGTTGTGATGAAGTTTGACCCTTGTCACTTGTTGATGTTTCATTCGCTTGGTCAATTTTGATTTCTTTGCTGTACGGCGGTTTTTGGGTTTTTTTCTGAAAAGATGCGTTCGACTTTTCTTTGCGATATTTTTTCATGGACATCATTTAGCTTCCTTCAAATTGCTCTAGCTATTTTGCTGCGCAATTACAGAGCGAACCTCATTACTTTACGTCGAATGTGCTCAGATATTTCCCCATTTTGCACTTTGGGTTTTTTTTGCAATGTCCGATTTTTGACCTATTTCCTAAAAAGTACATTTTTTATTGCTTATATTATAATGCTTCTGAAAACTTAAAAAATACCTATCTGCCAAACAAACTAAATGATCGGAATCAAATGCTTTCATGAGAAATTTCCTCATTTAACGATATATCTTCACGTAATATGGTATGAGTTGTTGTTTATGGAAATAATGTAATATAGGAAGAAATTGTTCAGATGAGTTCACTATAGTACATAGCTGTCATACAAACCGAACGATTGGAATCAAGAGCTTGTATGGAAAACTTTCGCATTTCACGTGATATCTTCGCGAAATTTGACATGGATTAGTGCTTAAGGTAATAACATAATCTCCGAAAAAATTGTTCAGAGCGTATTACTATAGCATATAGCTTCCATGCAAACTGATCACATAGTTACTAAAAGAAATACAGTGTATATTAGCTTCGGGGCAACGAAGATAATGCTTTTTCTTGTTTTTCAATCGATTTGGTGGTTTGTGGTGGTTTTTATTTCGTGGACCACCGTTTTTGTGGTTGTCAAGGCATCTCCTTCTTTATACATTATTTATTTATTTATTTATAAAAACGTGAAACAATAACACAATTACTTTTCCACGAAAAAAGGAGCACTGGCTGCCAGGACCTTCGGCTCGCTGATGTAAATATAAAATGTATAGTTATTGCTAAAAGTCTTAGGTGTAAAGTTAATAAAATGTTCTGTAGCTAATAGAAAAGTTTTAAGAACAAAATAAATAATAAGTAATGAGAAGTTTATAAACATAATCATATTTGTGGTTTTAATCCTGTTTGTACTAA
>NW_017537610.1:41865-46792 GCF_001853355.1 Bactrocera latifrons | reverse complement strand
AAAAGTAAGTAGCGCAACTCCAGTGAATTTTGAAACTCCTTCCACAGTTTTCGAAAATTTGTACACTCCGACTACGCCTTGRTTRCTCATATTTTCAATTATWTCTTTTTCACTGACATTGTTTAGGCAGGGTGCATAGATTGTACCTTTTACGCTATTAAGATTGTCATGATATTTTACAATAATTTCGCACACAACATGTAGCTTTTTAGTTGAAATGAACCTTTGGGCAATTTGGTTGTTTTTCACAAGCAGTAGCAGATTGCCAGCACGTAATTCAGAAATCGAAATAATTTCTTCACTAATAGCTTCTAATGCTTTATGTACGGCGAAACAAGGTTTCGTTGAATCGGAAGCACTAACAATAATAAAATTAGGGTTTTCTTTCCTAGACTGAGGCAAGTCGGGAAACTTAAGGGGCGTGTATGAGGGTTTCTTTCTTTTTGGATGGGATTCCGAGGCAAGCAAAGCAAACCTGTTATTCCCGAGGTTGGGTGGCCCCKGGGGCCATGATTATTATATTTACACACTCGATTCACTTGTTTAGAAAACTCTTTTTTTTTTTCTACAAAAACGATATGCGGTATAATAATAAAACAGAGATTTACTAAGCAAACACGTGCACGTAATGTGTGTACTGAGCGAAATACGCAAAAAATAAGCCGAAACACGTCTACACAGAGCGAGCTTTAGTCGATGACTGCATTTATTAATTTTTATTACTTTTCATACTTTTGTAGACATTTTTCAACCTCTTTTCATTCATCTGATATTAAATGATTGAATTGAATGTTTTGCATTTTACTTTCTTCCAATGCAGATGCTCTTGGATAGCTCTTGAATAAAATAGGTTTTTAATAACATTTTTAAGTTCAATTTCTTCGTTTTCGATATCGTTTATAATGAAATTATTGAATGTAAAATAGTAGGAGGTCGTACGGCATGGTGTCTTAACTTCTTAGTTATACATACGTTCTTATTTCACGTTTCAGTGTACTAATTATTGTTTTTTTTTTATGTCTTTATATGCTTTTTATAATGTCCGAAGCTTAATTTTTTTAAAATAGTTATGGTAGAGCCTTTGTCTACCAATACAAACCATATCTTATTAAACAGAGTAAGTGAAATTAATAAATGATTTTGAATTTCCGAGACTACTTGGTAAAAAATTCCTCGTTGTTATTCATTTCCTCTGTCCTGCTCACCGCAACATCCATGGGTGTTCTCTGCCAAGAGTCGTTCTGCATATGTATTTCGTCTTGCAGAACTACCGTAACTGTTATTATTACGATATTGATTTTTTGATTTCCTATCCGATAGTTAGTTTGGCTCTGTGGATTATTTCGGTGATAACGTGAATTTCTTTATCTTGCTAAAAATATAGAATATAAATTTCCATCGTCCAGTCCTATGAAATCGTGGTTCGTATTTATCCCGTCTGAAATGTCGTTATATTCCGCACCCTGCTGCAAGTTGCTTTATTCTTTGTATAAGCCTTCGTGAAAATATTATTTTATGATACTATCTGTCTCACTCAAAACAAAATATTCAGTAATATTATCCCTAATATATTTAGTTTTCCTACCAAGTTATCGATGTCTTTGGTCAAAGTCATATCATTCTTTGTTGGCCTAAAGTGCTGTTTTAATCTTATTTTGCATGTTTTACAATTTTCTGTCTCATTTTAGTTTCCTACTGTGCAACATTTTTCTGAAGCAATTCTGTTATTGCTAATAAACAACGATCAACGTTTAACATTTGATTTTGAGCCCTAATTTTCTTTTTTTTCTAATGCAAAATTATATTTTAATCAATTAATTCGTTTTTTGTATTCTTGCAAATAGTTGCCATAGAGTATTATAGAATTATTCACCTAACGGTTGCACGTATTCATATATATTATATGTGCAAATGATCAGGATGCCGCGTTGAAATCTAGTTAACTGTCTGTCCGTACAAGCTGTAACTTGAACAAAGGTAGAGATATCTTGATGAAACTTGGTACGTGGGTTCCTTAGTACAAAACAAATTCGAGTTCGTAGATGGACGTAATCGGACCACTGTCACGCCCACAAATCGTCATTAACTGAAAACATATAAACTGCCACATCTAAGCACTAAATTAAGTTATAAAGCTGTAATTTGGTACCGACGATCGCAGCAGCAAGAGGCACCTGTACGAAACTTTGTTTTTTAAAAATGGTCATGGCCCCGCCCTCTAACAAGTTTAAGGTGCATTTCTCCTAAGCCGATAAGGCTGATGAGTACAAATCTTATAAGTACTTCTACTGACAGTTTGAAAATGGATGAAATGTGAGGATAACCTCTCTTACCCCCCATATAACGGTACTGTTAAAAACTGCTAAACACTCCAGAAACATTAAAATTTATCAATGAGGGGGTACAGGAGAGCTTTATGAGAACCGGTGTAAAATTGGATGATGGGCGTGGCGGCGCCCACTTTTTGGTGAAATCCCATATATTGGGACCCGACCAACCGATTTCGACTAAATAAAGAAAAATGCGCCTGAGGACTCCTCCACGCTTCACTGCGGCTGACACATACATAGAAAATACTATTACTCTACTACTACCATCTATATGATTTCTATTGGGTATTAAAAAAATATAGAATTTTTGTAAAGGCACCTTGTGTTACTTTACAAAAAATGGATTATAAAGCATTTCGTGTGTTAATTAAGCATTGCTTGCATCCCTCACTAAGCGAAAACATTTTTGGACCGTTTTTATACATTAAAGCCTTAAATTTGCAAAACCACGGCGGAAGCAAAGTTGTAGACCTAGTAGTTCGTGGCATTCTTATTTCATTCTTATGCACCATTGTGAAAAATTGCGAAATCGGACAACAATCACGTTTACTTCGCATATCTCACTTGATTCTTTCAGTTTCCAGTACGCAAACAAAGAAGCATTTAATATAAAACTGCACGAATAATGTTTTTAGTGTGTGACACCCTACGACCAAAAATTGTTTAAATCCGAGGTACCGAATGTTCAAGGTACCGTATATTTATACCCCGTTACAAATAGTTGACATTTGATTGAAAATATCGGTCAATGTGTGATATACATAACTGAAATTAAGGGATAATTCCTCTTTTATAATGGTATGTCAATACTTTCCTTGTCTTCCGGGTGACTTTGTATCGCATATATCGGCCTATATGTGAGTTATTTCAAGGAAAGTAAGACAGCGTGTTTTATTCATAACAGTGTATCTTTGCGACTTAAATAGATAAATTTAAACTAAAACAATGCCTAGTCATTATATAACTAACATCAGGATTTTCGAACATCCCGCTGACTACGTATATATTTGTGATTGGTTTTACACCTTAGAGTATATCCCTGGCTTTGGTTCTCGCACGTTGCACCCGAACTTTTTCCTTCCTTACTTGTTTTTCATTTAAAATTTGTACCTGTGAAAGAACCTATATACATGCAAAACATATGTATGTGCTCACAGTTTGTAAAACTGTTGCAGGGTCATAGCTTCTTATTAATTGGCCTAGACACCGTTTACGCGATTATAGTCGAGTTAACAACAGCGCGGCAGTCTTTTCTTCTTTTCGCTACGTAGCGCCAATTGGATATTCCAAGCATAGCCAGGTCCTTCTCCAGCTGGTCCTTTCAACGGAGTGGAGGTTTCCCTCTTGCTCTGCTTCCCTCGGCGGTTAGAGCGTCGAATACAACAAGACCTAGCCAGCGTAACCGCTGTCTTTTGATTCGCTGAACTATGTCAATGTTGTCATATATCTCATACAGTTCGTCATTCCGTTGAATGTGATATTCGCCGTGGTCAACGCGCAAAGAACTATAAATCTTTCACAGAATTTTTCATTAGTTGTTGTCATCGTTCAAGCCCCTGCACCATATAGCAGGACAGGAATTATGAGTGACTTATTGAGTTTGGTTTTTGTTCGTCTAGAGAAGACTTTACTGCTCAATTGCCTACACAGTCCGAAGTAGCACCTATTGTCAAGAGTTATCCTGCTTTGGATTTCTAGACTGACATTGTTGCTGGTGTTTACACTGGTTCCCAAATATATTATACGAAACTATCTACAACTTCAAAGTTAAGACTGTCAATTGTGACGTGAGTGCCACGTCGCGAGTGCGACAACTRTTTGTTTGATGACAGGGGATATAGATAGATAGATATATAATGTTATTGAGGTAATGCACCGCGACCTTGGGTCTATTGTGCCCTCTCCTATATTACATGACCTCCCAGAGCTCCAGCAACCTTAATAGTTGTAAGAGTTTGCCGGGCGCTAGTGAGGTGTTGTGATTCCTGCTGATGTAGACAGAATCCAGGGCCTTGAGCATTTTTCCACAGATTGCTGTACAATCCAGGATTAGGTGTGCTGGTGTTTCCTGTTCCAGGTCGCAGAACCGGCAGTTAGCACAAGAGACCATGCCCATGTTGGACAGGTGTTTCCTGAGCTTACAGTGCCCTGTGTAGATGGAGACGAAATTTTTTTGGGGGGAGGTGGATTAGTTGTTTAAACCTAGAGAGATTGYATCCCCCCAGGAGCAGCTTGGCGTGTCGCACGCTTGCTGCCTGCCGCCAGTGCCATTCTCTCTCCTCTCTCTCCTCCGTGCAGAGCAGCTCCTTAAGAGTGTGGGGTCCTACCGCTATGTATGGCTCTGGTCCCAACATCTTGGATGCTGCCGCAGTGCGGGCCAGTTCGTCAGCCTTCTACTTACCTTCTACTACTTTGTGCCATGGTACCCACATTAGGTGCACCCGATTGTACAAGAACAACGTCCGGTGTGTTTAACGTAGGTACCTGCTGACGRCAGCCTTACCCCACGGTACTCAAAAGTACAATGGATCAATTTGATGCGTTGATCAGCGCCCTGAAAAGTACTTTAGTATAATAAAATACTAAGTATTTTCAGT
>NW_017537610.1:21101-31970 GCF_001853355.1 Bactrocera latifrons | reverse complement strand
CCTCACAAAATTTCCCCGAATGGGAAAGCACTGAGTGTCCACTGTCTAAATCCCAACAATTTGTGGGGTTTTTACGCACAGGAATTTCTGCCCTTTTTTCACAAGTTTCYACCTGCGTTAGGTAGCACACACACTTTTGGCACGGTCACTGGGCTTAATCCCTTGTGGTACACACACACGCACACTTGTGTCACTGCGCACTAAATTTTGCGTCTATTATTCGCGCACTGTCTGGGAAAATCCCACACTAATCCCCTTTTTCTTGGGAAGGTAAGTTATYCCGCACTGAACTTGCGTCTATTATTCGCAATAGAACAAGTTTCTACCTGCGTTAGGTRGCACACACACTTTTGGTACGGTCACTGCGCTTAATCCTTTGTGTTGTACACACACACACACACTTTTGTCACTGCGCACTAAATTTTTGCGTCWATTATTCGCACACTGTCTGGGAAAATCCCACACTAATCCCCTTTTTCTTRGGAAGGTAAGCACTGAACTTTCGTCTATTGTTCGCACACTGCCACTAGATTTTTCGCACCGTCAACTGAAACGATCCGCGCACACGTCCGTTCAACTCGGCTGTTCGTAAGCAACTGATTGTACAAGAACAGTCGGTTTAGCCTTTCTATACTTTCCTCAACTAAAAGCGATTTGGTCTCGTATGACAAGATTGCTTTTAGAGCCGCTTGACTATCGCTGAGAATAGCTATGCTCTGGTTGCGATAGTTGCGGCTGAGGTTAACTTCAGCGCACGGATAGATGGCAAAACCTTTTGTCTGGAAGATACTTTGGAAGCAGCCCATAGGTATGCACAGCTCGGTACGTGGTCCCACAATACCTGCCCCAATACCTTCAGAGATTTTAGAGCCATCAGTGTACCATTAAATGGTACTGTCTTCCAGCAGCCTTTCCAGCGTAGAATCATTCCACTCCGTTTTGCTGCCTAAAGTAACTTTAAAGTTCTTCTTGAGGTTAATTTTCTTCGTGGTGCTGTCCTTTGGGAGGAGGGCTAGCGGTGTGCTTACCGCTAGTGAGTCCATCTGTCTAGAGGAAATTACCTTCCCTCTTCCACAGCCTTCTGCTGACATTAGCAGCATGGTGCGTTTTGCTGCTAGTTTGATCACCTGATGCAGCGGTGTGAGCTCTAGTAAGACTTCCAGTGGCACCGTGGGGAATGTGCGCGTTGCCTCCGAAGCACAGACAAATGCAAGTCTTTGCAGTTTTGACAGCCTCCGAATCACCGAAGACTGCGCTGCTTTGGTGGCCCAGGCAACCGCTCTATAGGTGACGATAGGCCTCTCTATCATGGTATACAGCCATCTGATGATACTTCGCTTGCATCCCCATGATCTGCCGTTTGTGGTCGTTTCTCCCGGAAAGTATGCAGATGCGATCCTTCCTTTCCTTCACTTGTACCGCCACCAGATCTTGCATTAGAAACTCTGAAATACAGAAAAAGTCTATATCGGCTCTAACGACTACAAAAGAACTGGATCTTTCGCTAGAGAGATCCCAGATTACTTTGCTTCTTCTCGAGTTGAGGCCTCTTACCTCTCCTCTAACCACCTAAGGTTCCTGGATTAGGAGGATGCTCAGGTTATCCGAAATGAACCTCTTCACGATGACCGCCGAGACTGCCGATGCGTGATGTAGGTTCACCTGAGCCACTTCTATGCCGGCTTTGGAGATTATAATATAGGTTCGATGAGAGACAGGTCCTCGTCCTCAATTTCCTCATCCACCTGCATCTCCAGCCCTCCCAGAAGCTCTTGGGTGGATGGTAGCATGTTTTTCTGTTCATTTGGAAGCTCGTTGCTTCTGTTTTCTTTCGCGGCGGTGGCCTTGATATGCCCAGCCGAGGTACGGTCATTGGGCCACTCTCCCGAAATCACCCTGAGGAGTGATTTGGCCGCCTTTTCTCTTCTCCATGCGACTAGGTGCCTTTTGGGGGCGCCGGTCTTGCTCCGCTTCGTCCCTCCGACAAGGCTGCTCGGGCTCGGGTGACTACTCTGATTTCTGCGTCTTGTTGTATTCGAACCACTGGCACCTGCGCGTTRTGCATTATTAGGAGTGGGGCTACTCCCAATAATCCTACTCAGAGAACGCTTTTCAGCTGTCTCCGGTGTCATGCCGTCTTGGAGGAATCTGAGGTACCACTTGAGAGTGGCTCCACTCATCCCCGCTCTTCGTGGGTCATCGTGATCTCCTGGTCGTCTCGGCTCCGGGGTACATGGAATATTCCTTATTACCTCCTGGCTGCTAATATTTACCTCCTGTCTGCAAATCATAAAGTGGGCACGGGTCGCATAACACCCTCGATTAGGAGGTGGTAGCTCTTGGTCACCATGCACATGCAACGTCTGGCTGCCCCCAGATGAGATGCTTGCAGCATCACCTCTGGTTGTTGGGATCAGCTGTGCTGTGCTGCGGTTTAAGCCCATGCACCACGACAAGGTGGCTACTATTCGCATAGGGGATATACTTTGCCTCGTTTACTGCCAGACCCAGTTGCTTTTACAGTCTGGAGAAAGCAGAGCTAACGGCACGGGTGGTGAGGCCGATGATATCAATATCAGCTTCCGATCCTGACGGACCTTTTGGTGTTGCTCAACGTCAGTTTACACAGCCTTATTAGTTTTGCAGGGATACCAAATTCAGAAATCGTGGCATAAAGACAGTCCCTTTTCGTGCTATCAAAAGCAGCTTTGAAATCGACGAAGAGGTGGTGTGTGTCGATTCTCCTTTCACAGGTCTTTTCCAAAATTTAGCGAATGATGAACATCTAGTCGGTTGTTGATTTTCCAGGTCTAAAGCCACACTGATAAAGTCCAATCAGTTTGTTGACGGTGGGCTTTAATCTTTCACAAWATAAGCTCGATAGAACCCTATACGCGATGTTAAGGATTCTTATCCCACGGTAGTTGGTGCAGCTTGTGGGGTCTTGGTGTTTGTGGATGGATGTGAATGTGGATGTGGTGGACTTAAGTTCCAATCTTTGGGCATGCTTTCGGCTGACCACATTTTGAAAAGAAGCTTATGCATGCTCCTTATCAGTTCTTCGCCACCGTGTTTGAATAGATCGGCCGGTAATCTCACGGCTCCCGCTGCTTTGTTGTTCTTCAGCCGGGTAATTACTATTCGAACTTCTTCAAGGCCTTACAATGAAGCGTCTGCTTCATCGTCATCGATTGGGGAGTCGGGTTAACCTCCTACTGGCGTTGTGCGTTCACTGCCATTCTGCMGGCTGGACAAGTGTTCCCTCCATAACTTAAATATGCTCGGGCATCGGTCACTAAATCACCTTTGGGGATTCTACAAAAGTATTCTCCAGTCTTGAAACCATCATTTAGCTTCCGCATCTTTTCGTAGAATTTTCGAGCGTTCCCTTGCCGGCCAGCTTATCAAGCTCTTCACACTCACCCATTTCGGCCTCTTTCTTTTTCTGTCTGTAACTACGTCTCGTTCCCTCTTCAACTCTCGGTATGTATCCCAACCCGCACGTGTTGTGGTCGATCGGAACGTTGCAAAGTAGGTAGGCTGCTTTCTCTCCGCTGCAACACGGCACTCCTCGTCGTACGAGCTGTTCTTTTTCGGTTGCAGCTGTACGTAAGGAGTTTGAAATGCCTTCCCACAATTCCCTTATACCGAGTTGTTGGCGAGTGTTCTCAGAGAGCAGCAGTGGAAGCCGAATAGAAAATCGTTAGAATGCCTGTTGTGATTGCAGCTTCTTGACGTCTCCTTGCTGCACAGAGGCGCGTGGGAATCTTGGCTGCAATACGATAGTGGTCTGAGTCGATGTTAGGACCTCGGAGGGCACGCACATCTAAAACACTGGAGACGTGTCTTCCGTCTATCACAACATGATCGATCTGGTTGGTGGTTTTTCGATCCGGAGATTGTGGCGTTCATTCACCTGGGTGAATGATAGTACTCGGCGACGGAGTCTCTCTCCCACCATGAGTCCCACACTAGACTTGCGCTCCTTTATATGGTCACTGTAGTAAATGTCACAAGGACGTACTCGTCTCAGTCCTTGTCCCGTCCATCGCATTTCTTAGTCGGCGGTGATGTCAGCCTTTATTTTTACGAGGACATCAACCAGCTGGGCAGCCGCACCTTAGCAATTAAGTGACCGCACATTCCAGGCGCATGCCATCAAATCATAGTCCTTAATTCGTTTGCAATGGTCGTCATCACGTTTTTACGTGGCTGGTCCTATACCCAGCGCACAAACCTACGTAGGAGATGTTTCGCTTTCTCATTTTAGCTCACCTTCAAACGGATGCTCYTAGACTTTTCAGAGGATACCTGGTCAGCTGCTTGAGCCATATGTAAAAGAATCGTTTCTAGCCACTCCCAAGTAAATAGTGATCAGAGAACTTTCCTCACTTGCGTGAACTTCTACACATGACTCCATTCTCCAGAGGAGGGTCATGCAGAACAATGTAAAACTATGTGCTCTGCTCTGCTCGGAGTTTTGTGAGGTAAAAAAACTATAGCTGTACCGATAGCCAAAAAACGCCTCTGGCGTAGCGGTAGCAAAAAATTGGGAGCGGTAGTAGAGCAGAGCTAATTAAAATTGTCATGTGCTACAGCTCTCGCATATCGCATAGCACACACAAAGTGAGAGCGGTAGCTATAGCATAGCAATAATTTAGAAATTTTCTTTCTGTTTGTTTTTTTTTTTTTTTTTTTGTCGAGAGAGGACTTTACTTCTCCGATGCCTGCTCAGTTCGAAGTAGCACCTGTCGACAAGAGTTATCCTGCGTTGGACTTCCAGGCTGTAATTGTTGTTGCTGTTAATTCTGTTTCCAAGATAGACGAAACTATCTACAATTTCGAAATTATGACAGTCCACAGTGACGTGGGAACCAAGATATTTCGTCTTGCCCTCGTTCACTGCCAAATCTATTTCCTTTGCTTCCTTATCTAGTCTGGAGAAAGCAGAACAAAAGGCACGGGTGTTGATGTTAATAACATTAATGTCATCGGAACACGCCAGCAGTTGTGCGCTCTTATAGAAAATTGTACCTGGTTGACTAAGTTCTTTAGTTCGAATTATTTTCTCCTGCAGCATATTGAAAAATCGCATGATAGAGAGTAACTTTGGTTGAAACCTCATTTGGTATCGAACCGTTCGGAGAGGTATTTCCCGATCTTGACGGAGCTTTTGGTATTGCTCAACGTCAGTTTACACAACCGTATTAGTTTTGCGGGGATACTAAATTCAGACATCGCGGGATAWATGCATCTCCTTTTTTTGCTGTCAGAAGCAACTTTAAAATCAACGAAAAGGTGATRTGTGATCTTTCCCAAAATTTGGCGCATGGTGAATATCTGGTCAGTTATTAATATTATAGACGTAAAGCCACTGATAAGGTCCAATCAGTTTGTTGGCGGTGGACTTTAATATTTTACACAATACGCCCCATTGGAAGCTCATATGCGATGTTTAGGAAAATTTTCCCAAGGTAGTTGGAGTCTTGGGTCTCCTTTTCGTGGATTTGGCAGATTATTTAATACTTTTTTGCACTTTTTGGCTGCAGCGATGGACGAAGAGTTTTCAAGTTTCCTGACAGTGGATCGGATATCGAACGGTGAGTAATTAAAAAAAAAAACTTTAAATAGTGCAAAAAATGATAAGCATGTTTATGTGACTTTATGGACAATTTCGGTAATTAAATATAATATGTGTTTCGATTTTGTAATTAAAATAGTATATTTGGATATCGGATAATGGTGAAATTGAAATTAGTTACCATGTATTTTTATAGATGAAGATTTTAAAAAAGTTTTCGATAATAGAACAAAATATTAATAGACATTTGGACTTATTGAATATTTAACATAGTTGTAAAATCGAGAAAAAATCTAGCTTTTAAATATTCAACGGGTTTATTAAAATAAAATATAATTTTTAAGGCACTTTTTGCACTATTATTATTATTATATACATTGTTTAAATGAGTTACTCTACCCGGAAAACCTAGCACGCACTAATACAACACTTCCGATGACAGCATACTCGTATATCACCACACAACACAATTCACCACACTTCTACATCAAGCAATCCACTTAACAAAAAGGCTGGGCAAAAGAATTACGGACACATTTTCTTTTTGACATATTTTCGATCATACGCGGCGCCACATAAATCCTCCTGCGATCCCCCAGCGGCCCAGTATGCAACTTACCCGCTCCGTACACCTACATACTTTCGTCGTTCAAATTTTATTTTTCATAAATTTAAGTACATTAAATGATTGTAAACCCATTAAATGATTTTACATATTAAACGTCAGCATTTTTTAATAAACAAATGGTAAAGTGGTTAATAGTTTGTGTCCAAATTAATGGCAACAAATTATTCATGGTCCTTCGAGCTTTATCGAAAGGCACCTATAACAGACAAAACAATAATAATTAACATAATAATAATAATACATAAATTTGGTGGCAATCGAAGTGCGAAAGTGAAATATATGCATAAAGTGCCGTGGTGAAAACCAAAATACAAAGTGCAGTGACTCAAACAGAAAAAAAAWAAATAATAATAATAGTATAAAATAAACAAAAAAAGGAAGAAAAGAAGGTGGAGTGCAGTGCTCTTAAAATATACAAAAGGTGAACTGGCAAGCACAAAAACAAAGTACAAGAAAAAGCAAAATATAGGTCAGAGTTTCAACAAAAAAAAAAAAAACAAAGAACCAAACACAACAGACAATATTAGGCGCGAAACCTTAAAACGAAACAGAAATCGGCCGCGAAATCAAAAAATACAATAAAACAACAAAAATCAACAAAAAGACACAAAAACGGCACAAACGGGCGCGAACAATTGTAACAAATATACAATAMSTGCCAAAAAAAGTATCCAGAGTTCTTCATTCCCCCTTTCCTCACCCGAACGGAATGTGCATACAAACAAAACAACAGCGCAAGTTGGTAGCGGGAGCGGAGGGAAAAACGCAGAAGGCAGCATAAATACATACAAACAACAAAAAAAAAAAACAAAAACGCCCCTGAAGGAACAGAGTGAGCGTATTCAATCCAATTTTCCATTTTGTTATATGCATATACATATATAAAAAAAAATTACTGATTTATATGCTATTATCAAATCGGTAATCAAAATCCGTTTTAACATCACTATAAAACGGTAGCCAAACTTTTGGGGTTCAAGTTTAATTTACGGAAAAAAACCGATAAAAGTTTGGTATAATATATACATTTATCTAAATAAAGATAAATAAACCAAGTGGTTATATGTTACGCGTACTTTGGTGTATTCAAACATAACCACTTAACAAAAACAAAAAGCAGCCAATATTCAAACATTCACATGCGAAATATTTCCGGCAGTCCCTTATGTTTAATAAAGCAACAAGCACGACTGCATACAGTAAGAAACCAAAGGCAGAAATATTTAAAAACATAAAATAGAAAACGGAGACACAAACAAAACCAAAATAACTACCCTACAAGAACGATGATAATCACATGATCAATCATATGACAATCACTAGTGACACAATTTTCTGTCACTGGCTCAGTGCAAGTTTCTATCACATTTTTAAGGGCAATATGAAAAAGTTSACAAAAACTTTTGTATACATGCGATATTGCATTTCTTTCTTACATACTGGGTTTAACAACCTGAACAACATATAGCTACACTGCTCACTCCAACGGTGTTTAGAATAAAAATTTGTGTCATTAATGATATAAATCTCTGTCATGAATGCCTGTTATACTTGATGTCAAAATCATGCAGTTATGACAATCATATGTGATGTAAAATWCAGGCATGTGTGACTATCACATATGATGTAAATATCATGCAGTTGTGACAGTCCTATATGATGTAAGCACATGTAAAAGTTATGCATTTATTAATTTATTGTAATTTAGTTTATTTAGAAAAAATGAAATTTATTTTAATTCATGTAATATTCATTCATTAATTCATATTAAAAAAAAATTGTACAAAAATAAAAAAAATTAATTAATAAAGTTTCATTTTTTTGTTTTAATTTGATTTGTTTAGTTTTTAAATTTAATTATTGTTTCCGTTTGTTTTTTAAATAAGTACGCTGCTTTAATCTGTGATGGCTGAGCAGTATTGACCGCTTTATATTTTGTTCGAAACTCCTACACYCTTGTTGTTGAAACACATCTAAATTAAAAGAAAAATATATATTAGTAAACATTTTAAGTAAACATTAAGTTGAAATTGTATATATGTATGTACTTTTTAAAATGGTATCAACCARCGCCAACTTGCATAGGGATTTCTTGCTCCACCTACCATCCCAATTATATCCTTCCATGAGCTCATCTGAGAAAACCTTCGGTATTACGTCTGCCACATTATCACTGGCGCCTTTAAGTTTATGGAGGAATGTAGTCTTAAAAGAAGTAAAAGTTTTGTAACTAGTAGTAAACTTATTATATTTTATTTTWTAGGTTACCATTGTTTGGGCATAGTCATGGCTTTGCAGTCTATCTTCCACTTCCGCAACTGTTGCTTGCGACTCCATCGGAAAAGTGCTAGCGACGTCGTCCAGCTCTTTGTCAATCACTTTGCCAGTCATGCGGTACACTGACTGCTCCACTCGTTTTAAGAGAACTTTGCATTCTCTGATCGACTT
This sequence comes from Bactrocera latifrons, assembly GCF_001853355.1. Lineage (NCBI taxonomy): Eukaryota > Metazoa > Arthropoda > Insecta > Diptera > Tephritidae > Bactrocera > Bactrocera latifrons. The sequence continues at coordinate 23,313 of NW_017537610.1, read as the reverse complement.
ATTTTGCGCCAAAACCTCAGCCTTTTCGACAATCTAAGAAATAAATTTAGACGAAAAGATATAAATAAAGTTTKAGATTTACTTTTATTACTGAGTGTACAATATTGTAAAACACTTACTTTCGACTCCATCTCTTTAAGTTTTTCAAATATAGCGGTTTGGTTGTGAACCAGTGACGATTGGCCTTCACTAAGGGTTGTTTGGTTCTGGAAACTTAAAAATACATTTTCCTCCAATTTKTCTAGCCTTTCTTGTACATTCTTTTGGATCGCAATGATCCTGTTTAACGCTTCATATCTTAAATTTAAAAAGTTAATATATATTTTATTAGAAGCTTTAAGTTAAACATTACCTGTGTTTTGTTGTGTTGTTGATATTCCCACTAGATATTGGCGCCGCTCAATCCTCTCAACGATTGGAATCTCTACTAAAAATTAATAATTTACTTACCATTTATACTTATTTCGATGAGTATTTTCCCTTTAACTTACCACTTTCATCTTGCGTCTCGAATATGTCACTCATTTGTATATATAATAATTATATTATATTATAATTATATTATATTAATTATATTAGGTTAACATCATAAAAATRTACAGTATTGTTAAAATRTCGTGCAACATATTGCATTTGGAGTTTRTTGCTTAACATATGAACAATACTGTATATTTTTTATGATGTTTTATATTTTTTGTTATATTGCATTTATATACAGTTTTGGTTATATTAATAAAACCAAAATTGTATATTAAATTGTTAAAGTTGTGGAATTGAAAGTGGAATGTGCAAATCAGTGGTTAATGGGAAAATGTGTTAAAAAGATGATGTAAAAGTGGTATTAGAAAATATTTCTCTTCGATAGGAATACAAAAGTATTTGAAATCAATRTCTTCGATAGGAACTGTTACCATTTCTTCATCTAATTCACTTGCAACTACAATCCCTAGGCCACTTAGGCCACTTGACGATTCTACAGGTTCATTAAAGTAGTTTTCAGTCTTTCTGAAAACTTTGCAGACAATTTCATACGACTGTTGAGACTTTATGACATTAAATACCTTCATTGGTCCTGTCAACTCACTAAAACAAAAACTATCTTTCTGCTTGTTGGGATTTAAATCAAATGATTCCAATTTTGGCTCATTCTCTGAATTTGATTCAATACCCTGTTTTTCATCAAGTCTAAGATTAATTTGCTGTAGAATTTTATTGGGTTTATTTACAAGTTTTTTTATATTCTGCATAAAGTTTTCGAAACGATACGCTGAAAAAGAATCTAATGGTCCAAGCTGCTTTACGCAATCTACCAATTGAAGTAGTCCATGAATATTAAAGCTAACCAATTCATCAAATTCCAAAAATATTGACGAAATCTGTTAGCACTTGTTGGGCAATATCGGCTTCGATTCGGTGTGATTTTTCATTTGACAAAAGTCGAATACTACTATGTAACAGCAGAAAGTGATAGTATTGATCKGTACTGATACAATCTTTAAGAACGAATATACCAGAATAAAGCAAAAACTGCATAAACTCAGTCGATTTCCAATTATGAATCTCATCTAAACTTCTAGATATGCGGCCAAACTCTGATGGGATAAATTTAGAGACGTAGTCAAGCTTTTCGTTAATAATAGTATGATTGGCCTTTTTTGTTGCAAGTTTAAGTAATTTCCTTGTTACTCCTAAGTCGACTAAGTGCATACTATCAAGGGGAGACTGAGAAACCATCCCAAAATCTGATTCTTCCAAAATGCTCATTTTGAATTTGAAATCTTCCAAATGATGAGCAGGATTTGAACGTAACATAAACGTTGTATCCGATCTTAAGGAACAGAGGTTTTAGTGAAAACATACTCTATTTTTTTGGTAAGTAGCAGCATTTTGGACAACCATTTTTGCCGTTGTGTGATATAACACCTTTTACAAAAGCCCTCGCTGGGGAGTCACAAACAAAAAGACGAATGTTAAATTTTAAAACGTTTGGCTTAAATCCAACTTTAATGCCTATTGCTCTTAGCGACACGACCTCGGCACAAAATTCGGACATGAATAGATCTATATTACTTGGCTTCTTGAACCCGGAATAGCATGCTATCATAAACGGGCTTATATTAGGGAAATCTACAACTGAACCCAAGATAGGCCATAATACCCTGTTTGAACTTTTATACAATTTTAACCCATCAACTCCTATATCTAAATAAAC
>NW_017537610.1:15200-19714 GCF_001853355.1 Bactrocera latifrons | reverse complement strand
ACCAGTTATAAAAAATCTCACAAAAAAAAAAGTTCAACAAAACATATACAACTTGTGAGAACTATATAAAGTACATATTAACACAGAAACATTAGTACACATAAATATTTAAAGTCCATATTTGCAATTACCCAGTTCTTTGGCAAACAAAAAAAAAGCAGGATTTTGCACAAAAACCGAATTGATCTCTCTAACGAGCTCTMAATTGCTTACAAACAAAGCATAAGAAACAATTCGTGCATACTTAGACACAAAGCATATTGATCTCTTCGACGAGCTCTCAATTGCACAAAATATTAATAATATGTATATGCAAATCCGAGTAGTAGGGTTTACCCAAATAAAAAATCATTCGGACATCAAACATTTTAATAAATAAAAAACGCAATTTTTCATAGTAATTAATTCAAATATATTTTCAAAGAAAAATACAAATAAATAATATTATTTTGCAAAAATGGTTAATAACAACACAAATCTAAACTCACGTGGAGCTACACGCTSAAAGCAGCTTTTACAATTTATTTCACAAGGTGACAGTTTAACAAGATACTGCACTAGATTTGCCTCTTCACCGATTCACGAAAATTCGGAATCGTTACTAGAAATCAAAATTATAAATCTCAATAATTTTTGGATACGACTCCAAGCGCCTCATGACGGCATAGTAGAATCTGACGATTCAGGTCTACCTCAAAATTTGAAATCATTGGCTTACGATATTTACGAAAACTGCTTGGACCAATATGAAAAAACGAAAGCTATGATATCCGATCAATTAAAGCTAATTAAAGCAATTGCACTTACTCCTCATCCGAGAATAGAGCTGCTACAAGAAGACAGTCAGAAGGCAAGTCCAACTCGAGTTGCCCGCTTGTGACACAGAAACATTTTATGAAGGTTATGAAGAATGGCCGTCCTTCCGGGACATGTTTACAGCCGTTTACATCAACCATCCAAAATTATCACAAGCGCAAAAATTGTATCACCTCCGATACAAAACAAAAGGCCAAGCATGCATAATAGTTAAACAGTTCGCTCTTAATGACCATAATTTTAATTTGGCTTGGAAAGCTCTAAAAGCTAGATATGAAAACGAAAGAATATTGGTCGATAAACAGGTAACGACACTAATGAACTTGACAAAAATTAAAAAAGGTACAAGTGTAGAATTCATCAAACTTGAATCCACTGTTTCTAATTGATTGTCGGTTCTATCGACACTGAAAATCCCTACAGACAGCTGGGACCCAATTCTGGTAAACATTTGCAAAGCCACATTACCAGAAAAGTCGTTACTTCTATGGGAGCAATCGCTCTCATAACGACAAAAATGCCCAACGTGGCAACAAATAAAAGATTTTCTTACCACCCAATATGAAATTGCGGAAAGGTTAGAAGAAAAAATWATCAAAACTATGTACCTGAAACACGACCAAAATGGAAGCTTAAATAGACCCCATGCTAGAAGCGACAGAAATTTAAACAAACGCTTTTACAAAACACAAACGTTCACATCAGAACAAAGAAAACAAACGTCATGCGAACTATGTAAAGGAGGGCATAAACTTATATCATGCCAGAGGTCTAAAAACTTAAATATTAACGAAGGGAGCAACTTTGTCAGGTCAAAAAGACTCTTTACAAACTGCTTGTCCCACTCACACAATCTTAATAATTGTAAAAGCAAAATTATTTGCTTATATTGTATAAAAGACATCATACAATGCTTCATTACAGCACATATCCCATCTCACCTCAAAGGATCGCATATACAAAAAGAACCACAAAAGCAAATCCCGAAAGCCAAAATACTAAAAATTGCCAAGAGACACTATGCTGCTCAAAGGCACAAAAATCGCAAACGATTCACAGCGAAACACAAAGTGGACCAGTTACCGAACTAGTTACTACCATACCAACTCAAGTTGACTACAATACAAATAAATACCTTACTTCACAATTAAGGAAATTGCAAACTCTAGAAGAAGTTGTGAAGACTTCTCTAAAGCTACTTCTTCTTCTTCTTCTACTTCTACTTCTCTAACTACTCGATCAAGTGATTACCGGTACGTACTACCGCGAGAGCCACAATTTCCAATACTTCACATATTGGCAGAAAAAACAAAGTACGATTTTGGTCTAACAATCTTAAAAACTCAAATAAATACAACCTTTCGGCTCCGCAGGATGGCTTTCGCCAATAATGAAAAAACAATTCTGAACAAATCCTASAGCAGTGGCATGCTACTAAACGCCAAATTGGTGCATACGCACTAAAACACAAAATATAACAGAGTTGTATAAAAAAGCTGAAAAATCGACATTTACATTAATTTTCAAAATTAAATAAAACCTCAAAAAGAAGTTAAGGGATCACCATACTCCCTATACGATACATGGACGCATGGACGTTCTTATCGCATCTGTCCAAGCGCTCCTTATATGGGTGGGTTATGAGAATCAGCTATAGAAAGCATTAACTTAGTTAAGAAGAATTTTCTACTCTATGAATCGAAGCCGCTCTAATTTCATAGTCCTAAATCTAGGGCTAAGGAGTACCCATTCTGGCCACTTCTGAGCCAGGCGTGGAGTTACTATCCTTTATAAGCCGATAACATAGAAAAGGCAAATAATAAACAAACGGTATACCATACCGATACACTTGTTTGCCATAATTTTTGTCCAAAAAAAAAAAAAGCAAAATCAAATAAACACGAAAAAGTTGCTCCTAAATACCTGCACGCAAATTCAAATAAATACACACACAATACATGTGTCATGTTTAAATCAAAATCCGTTCTCTGCACACCCGGATAAATATGAGTATATTATAACTCCATAACGAAATACTTCTGCTGTCAGAACGTATTCCGCACTTCGGCTACTCCACTAGTAGTTCGTCGAAATACATACTTATACGTACATACTAGGCAAAATATTCGCCTAGGGGGCCCAGGATGTTTAAATGAGTTAAGCATCTGCCCCCTCTATCCAGAAAAACTAGCACACACTAATACGACACTTCCGATGACAGCATACTCTTACATCACCACACAACACAATTCACCACACTTCCACATCAATCAACCCACTTAACAAGAAGGCTGGGCAAAATGATTGCGGACACATTCGTTTTTGACATACGTTCGATCATACGCGGTTCGGTATGCAACTTCCCGCTCCGTACACCTACATACTTTCGTCGTTCAAATATAATTTCTTATTTTTCATAAATTTAAGTACATTAAATGATTGTAAACCCATTAAATCATTTTACATATTAAACGTCAGAATTTTTAATAAATAAATGTTAAAGTGGTTAATACTTTTGTGTCCAAATTAAAGGCAACAAATTATTCATACATATTTTATGATTATTTTGTATATAATATTTTTTCTTTTAATAGGCGTAAATGTTGGCTCAAACGTTTACTCGTATGTGTGTTTGAAGATCTCAATGAGAAAACAACTAAACACATTGGTGCGTGTGAGCGGCATTTTTCTGAAGAAATGCGTAATTCAAAAAAATTGCATCCTAGAGCCGTTCCGGACATTAACGTAGTTATTGAGCAAATTTTTTTTTTTAATAGCATTGAAATGGGCGTAAAAACTTTGTTCCCCAAATGGAAGGGCCTGCCTCAAATGAAAACAGTGCATCGAGCGACCGCGATATGATTTTTGAGCCTCTGCTACTTTTTGAGGAGTAGGGACAGATAGAGAAAAAATTGAGGGAAGAGAATACGATTTTAAAAATAAAATGAGACGAAAAAGAACAAGAGTTTAAAGGTTCAGTTCTGTCCAAATGGCAACTGAATTAGAAATATAAAGGGAAATGCTAAGAAGTGATTCATTTATGAAAAACCGGGATCCTCTTGAGGTATTTTGCAGAAAAGTTCCTCCTTAGTTAGGTGCTTCTATTAGGAGTATTTTTTTTAATTGGTAAACGCCAAAATTGGCGATATGTTAGTTTTTTTAACTTTTGTTTGGGTGCATATTTTTTCGCCAATTGCTTACCGCTTCTTAAAGTACCAACTTAGTTTTCTCTCGGAAAACACTTTATATAAATTTGTCGAAGACTGGCTTCGTTTCTCAGGTTTCACCCAAAGCAACATCAAGTCGTTACAAATTAGGAGTAAGGGATTTTCTTTCGAACAAAAGCTCATATCAGTTTCTTGTGATGAAATGTCACTGAAATGTCGTTTATGGTCTTTTGCGCGTTGGCCACGGCGAATATCGCAATCGATAACGGTGAACTGTATGAGATATACGGCTACATTGACTCTCTCTCTGAAAGTATTCTACGCTGTACCCGAGGGAGACCGAGGAAGAGAAAGACCTCTACTCCGTTGCAAGAGTGGTTGTGCTGGGCTGTACACTCGTGGTCACTTAACACTACACTTTTTTAATGTTTTTTAGATAGTTTTGGTTCATTCGGATTTTTTTTTCATATTTGTTTTTTGCTAAGCTTTTAGTTAATATAAGTAAACTAAATTATATTATCTAATTATAAT
>NW_017537610.1:0-15005 GCF_001853355.1 Bactrocera latifrons | reverse complement strand
CGGCCGATGTTATTGTTTTTAAAGGAGTACCGCGGCTAAACTTCGTGTTTAAATAAAACAAAAATAATATAAAACATTAATTTCAATTATGCTGAATGTGTTTTGTTTTTAATGTTAAATAATTTTGAAAAATAACATATCGTTAACTTATTTCTAAATAAAAAATTTCTATACCGCAAAAAGTACCGCTATAAAGTKWAGTCAAATATACAAAACACTTGAAATTTTTGAGTGGTAAGCTTTGCGTGACCACGAGTGTAAGTAATGGGATAAGCAAATGGTTATTTAACTAGTAAAGAAATGTAAAGCTACTTTCTTTCTACAATAATATAAACTTTAAAGTAGATGTTTTTTTATTCGAATAATTTCCGTATTGATTTCATTACAAAAACTTCACATGTGCGAATAGTTTTTAAGAAATAAAAAAATCGTTTTAAATGGTGATTTAAATTAAACCGAATTAACAGTGCGGGAAATAATAATTAATATATATGGTAAGTTAGAGAACGACGGCGTTAGCTGAGCTTCCACTGTAAACAGATCGTTGCCAATTCTGAGATAAGTTGTTTGACGGATTTCACCGCCATTTTTTATAATTCGTCGAAGTGCGGAAACCTAGGTGATATAAAGACCAAATTGAATTGAAATCTACGCCACATATAAGAATGGGTCATAACACTCGAAATCTTTCGACTGAATAATTTTTCATACAGTGGATGCAGCTTCCAACTGTTCTACGGACAACTCTCCGATAGTAAGCAACTAAACGAATTTTCAAAGAATCTTAACAAACACTTTTGTCCCGGCGTGATGATTTCCACAAGAACCGTGTATTAATTATGTGATAATAAAGTTCGAAGTTTAAGTAGAAAGATATTAATATAGGTATATATATAATCGTGTATAAGTTATGAGACACGTGCGCTTTCCTTATATGCAATTTAAAATAAAAAATGCTTTTTCATATTTTGACTTTTCATTCTGTAAAATAATTTTTGAGCTACAGTCTTTTCAGGAGTAGCCACTTACTTCAAACAGCTGTTTCCTTRGACGCGTTTTTCTCGAAACAGCTTTTCTGAACTTTGCCTGAAGTGATGACTCGAATTTGTTCTGTCTGTCCTATATATAATTTTATATACAATGTCAATGATCATGTCACTCTGTGAAAATGAGCGAACGCCAACTTTCCATATAGCACAATTTTAAATTCCACTTGATTCTTTTACTTTTTCACAAAATTTTCAAATCCAACCATAACTGTTCAAGACCCCAGGTACCGAATTTGTCGAGATATGCAATAGAAATTCAGATAGACGCCTTTCTATCCTGTAGAAATACGGTGTATCGAAAATGGGTTGAATCGGATCAATATTTCCCTGAGCAGCCATATACTTTATATAAAGATTTTCGAATTTCCTGGTGACTTTATGCTGGATAAATGGGTCAATATTTGAGTTATCTCATTGAAAATCAGAACGTATTTGACTCATTATAGTATACCATTGTGCCTAAAATGAATGCAATTGGGCGAAATMTTTAGCCCCCAAATGACCATTACCAGAATTTTGAACGTCCGGCTGATTTTGTGTAATGACTACATATTATATAAAGAATTTGATGTTTCTAACAAATCGTATGCCTTTTTTTTACCCTGATGAGGGTATATTAAGTTTTTCACGAAGTTTGTAACACCCAGAAGGAAGCTTCGGAGACTATATAAAGTATATATATAAATGATCAGTTTCTTAAGCTGAGTTGTTTTAACCATGTCCGTCTGTCTGTCTGTATAAGTATATATGAACTTGTCCCGAAGTTTGCGTTTTTTCCTGTTTTTAACTTCACTTGGCATTCTTGAACTCCTTAATAGCTTCCAATATCATACTTTTTAATTTTTCTCAGTAAATACTTTATGCAACATTTAATATCCTACTTTAGGAAAATATGTCATCATATTGGAGAAGTAAGTTTAACAGGCGACCAACTACTCGGATAAATTTAATCGAAAGAGACATATTCAGCTGGTGCCTTCGAATTTCATCAAATCTTTTGAACCTGGACAATTTTACAAGACGTAAGTTAACTTCGGCAGCTCAATTTTTTGAAAGCGATTTGAGTTTACTTAATGAGAAAAAACAATTTTTATAATTTTCTTAATTTCACTTTGATCGGAAGTTTGAATGACATCTATGTGCTACAGTCGTTCGATCTGATTAATTAAACAATACCCCCTGCATAATTTTAACGGTCAGTTTTGTATAGTAGCTATATGCTATAGCCGTCCTTTCTGAACAATTTCTTCGGACAACAAGCCCAGTAAAAAAGTTTGACACACAAAATATTGATTTTGTTTGCTAAGGTTTTATTGCATATTCTGACAAATTAGTAGCCTCTTGATGTCTCAAAACTCGCGGATATTTGTAGGGTCTTCGAACTTCTGAATGTTACACGCTTCTTGGCAAACTTAGTATTTCCTGTTCAGGGTATAATGATTCGGGTACTGTAACTGCTTCTTTAATTGATTTCATGAAATGTTGTAATTTGTAGAATAATTTTTCACAATTACCAAAGCAATGTTATTTGTGTGAAAAGCTTTAAAAGATTTCCTGATAATAAAAAAAAGGAACTAAGGCAAATGTTTCAATAAGAGTAAGTTAAAATTAGTTAAAATGTTAAGAAGAAATCGTTGAATTCAACGCACAAACGCTTAAAATTAGTTAATCAAAACAAGTAAGGCAGAGCTTTTTCTTCTTTTTTACCGGCGTAGACACCGCTTACGAGATTATAACCGAGTATATGTTGTTCAAAAAAATATTATAACTAGCTGACTTTATTTTGTCGTATACGTTATTTCTAGGAAACATTTTTTAAGGAAAGTTTTTAAAAATCACTACCACTATAAATATAATATAATTGATTGTAATTACAAGTGGAATGAAGGGTTGTAGAAATTATAGTATATTTTATTTAGGTTAGTAAATATTTCTTAACTCAACCATCATTATTTCTCCCGAGGTTTATACTCTTGGTTTGGGACCCGCCAAGTAAAAAAACGCCCCCAATTAAATATTTAAATATTTCAGCCTCGGACGAAAGAGCCCTCTTTTAATGATGTCCATGGTAAACGCATTCAGACTTACGATTTAAATACACACACCTGGAATTACAGCAGCGCAAATTCGGTGTACGTTTTGTGGTGGGAGAGAGACTTCTTCGCTGAGTCGTGGCATACACCACAGTCGATGAACGTCTAACCACAATCCCCATCAAACCGAAGTTCTTCAATGTATCGCTCATTTGTGCTCACACCTCGACGGAGGAGAAATACGATGTGAACAAAGATACCTTCTATGAGCGCTTGGAGCGCTCCTATGTGAGATGCCCCCATCACGATGTCAAAATCGTGCTTGGCGACTTCAATGCCAGAGTAAGCACAGAACGTATCGTTGGCACAACGGTCGGTAAATTCAGCCTCCATGGTTAAGGTCGATTGATTTCATCGGCGACCTAAATATTCAACAAGAATCTTCGGATCGAAAAGCCACTAACAATGTTGTGATGGATGGACGACACGTCATCGACTCGGAGAACTATCTTGTTGCAGTCAAAATCTCGCTCGCCTCTGTGTAGCAAAGAAACACACATCAACAAAAACGTGGAAAGTTCGACGTGAAGAAGCTGCAATAACAACAGACAGCCGAACGATCTTTTACTCTGTTGCACTTCTGCTCTGAGAGCACTTTTCAGCAACTCGGCATAAAGGAACTGTGGGACGGCATTTCAATCTCTTCATATACAGCTGCAAATGAAACGATTGGTTTTCGGAAAATGTAAAAGAACAGCTGGTACGACGAAGAGTGCCGTGTCGCAGCGGAGAGAAGATATACTGCCTCCCTCGGAATGATACAACCGACCACAAAAGGTGCGAGATGGGATATTTTAACTCGGCTATAACCGCGTAAGCGTTGTCTACGCCACTAAAGAAAAAGAAGAATTATGAGAATTAAAGATAAACTAATAGAAATAAATATTATATTATTAATATTTACCATGACCATTTGTATAACATATTTGTTCAGTCCGTCTTTGGCGAATGCAAACAAACTAGATGGTTTGCATTTGCCAAAAACAATATTTGAAAGCGCTAGAAAATGTTTGGCTTCGCTAGTCCTTGCGAATGCCAGTCCAATGGGAAATTGGTTGCGTTTGAATTCAATTGGCACTACTGTAAGAGTATGAGGGAATATCTTCTTCTTCTTCTTGATTGGCGTAGCTACAGCTTACGCGATTATAGCCGAGTTAACAACAGCGCGCCAGTCGTTTCTTCTTTTCGCTACGTGGCGCCAAATAGATATTCCAAGTGAAGACAGATCCTTCTCCACTTGGTCCTTCCAACGGAGTGGAGGTCTTCCTCTTCCGCTGCTCCCCCGGCGGGTACTGCGTCGAATACTTTCAGAGCTGGAGTGTTTTCGTCCATCCGGACAACATGACCTAGACAGCATAGCCGCTGTCATTTAATTCGCTGAACTATGTCAATGTTGTCGTATATCTCGTACAGCTCATCGTTCCATCGGATGCGATATTCGCCATGGCCAACGCGCAAACTCATCCGTTGTTGACATCGTCCAAGCCTCTCCATCATATAGCAGGACGGGAATTATGAGTGCCTTATAGAGTTTGGTTTTTATTTGTCGAGAGAGGACTTTGCTTCTCAATTGCCTACTCAGTCCGAAGTAGCACCTGTTGGCAAGAGTTATTCTGGGTTGGATTTCTAGGCTGACATTGTTGGTGGTGTTTACGCTGGTTCCAATATAGACGAAATTATCTACAACTTCAAAGCTATGAATGTCAACATTGCCGTGAGAGCCAAGAGAAAGCAGAACTAACGGCCCGGGTGGTGAGGTCGATGATATCAATATCATCGGCATACGCCAGCAGCTATACACTCTTATAGAAGGTCTGGTCTCTATTTAGTTCTGCAGCTCGAACAATTTTCTCCAGCAGCAGGTTGAAAAATTCGCACGATAGAGAATCGCCTTGTCTGAAACCTCGTTTGGTATCGAACGGCTCGGAGAGGTCCCGATTCTGACGGAGCTTTTGGTGCTGGTCAACGTCAGCTTACACAGCCGTATAAGTTTTGCAGGGATACCAAATTCAGACATCGCGGCATAAAGGCAGCTTATTTTCGTGCTGTCGAAATCAGCTTTGAAATCGACGAAGARTTGGTGAGTGTCGATTCTCCTTTCACGGGTCTTTTCCAAGATTTGGCGCATGTTGAATATCTGGTCGGTTGTTGATTTTCCAGGTCTGAAGCCACACTGATAAGGTCCAATCAGTTTGTTGACGGTGGGCTTTAATTTTTCACATAATACGCTCGATAGAACCTTATATGCGATATTGAGGAGGCTTATCCGACGATAGTTGGCGCAGACTGTGGGGTCTCCTTTTTTGAGAATTGGGCATAGCACACTTTAGTTCCAATCGTTGGGCATGCTTTCGTCTGACCATATTTTACAAGGAAGCTAATGCATGCTCCTTATCAGTTCTTCGCTGCCGTGTTTGAATAGCTCGGCCGCTTTGTTGTTCTTCAGGCGGGTAATTGCTATTCGAACTTCTTCCTGGTCGGGCAATGGAACGTCCGCTCCATCGTCGTCGATTAGGGCATCGGGTTCGCCTTCTCCTGGCGTTGTGCGTTCACTGCCATTCAGCAGGCTGGAGAAGTGTTCCCTCCACAATTTAAGTATGCTCTGGGCATCGGTGACTAGATCACCTTTGCGAGTTCTACAAGAGTATGATCTGGTCTTCTGTAAGCCGCCGCAGTTTTTCGTAGAATTTTCGAGCATTACCCCTGTCGGCCAGCTTAGCAAGCTCTTCGTACTCAAGCATTTCGACCTCTTTCTTTTTTTGTCTGCAAATGCGTCTCGCTTCCCTCTTCAACTCTCGGTATCTATCCCATCCCGCAAGTGTTGTGGTCGATCGTAACGTTACGAGGTAGGCAGCCTGTTTTCTCTCCGCTGCGACACGGCACTCCTCATCGTACCATCTGTTCTTTTGTACTTTCCGAAAGCCAATGGTTTAGGTTGCAGCTGTACGTAAAGAGTTTGAAATGCCATCCCACAGTTCCCTTATACCGAGTTGTTGACGAGTGCTCTCAGAGGGCAGAAGTGCAAGCCGAATAGAAAATCGTTCGGATRTCTGTTGTGATTGCAGCTTCTCGACGTCTCCTGGAGACATGTCTTCCGTCTACCACAACATGATCGATCTGGTTGGTGGTTTTTCGATCCGGAGACAGCCAGCTAGCTTGATGTATCTTCTTATGCTGGTTTCTAGTACTACAGATATCCACATTTCGGGCCCCGGCGAAGTCGATCAGCCTCAACCCTTTTGGGGATGTCGTGGAGGCTGAATTTACCGACCGTAGTGTCAAAGATACCTTCTTTGCCCACCCTGGCGTTAAAGTCGCTAAGCACGATTTTGACATCGTGGCGGGGGCAGCTCTCATAAGTGCTTTCCAAGCCCTCATAAAATTCATCTTTGGTCACATCATCCTCCTCTTCCTTCGGGGTATGGGCGCAAATCAGCGATATGTTGAAGTACCTTGCTTTGCGGATCACGAATCCCACACCAAATTGTCGCTCCTTTATATGGTCACTGTAGTAAATGCCACAAGGACCTACTCGTCTCTGTCCTTGTCCCGTCCAGCGCATTTCTTGGACGGCGGTGAAGCCAGCCTTTATTTTTACGTGGACATCAACCAGCTGGGCAGCGGCACCTTCCCAATTAAGGGACCGGACTTTCCAGGTGCATGCCCTCAATTCGTAGTCCTTATTTCGTTTGCCATGGTCATCATCAAAAGTGGAGTCTCTCACTCGAGGCCATTGTTGCGTTTTCATTGGGTTGGTTTTTTTACTTGGCGGGTCCCAAACCCMGCTCACAACCCTATGCAGGGAATGTTTCGCCTTCTCACTTTAGCTCGCCTTCAAACGGATGTGGGTAGCTTAAGCCAGAGGATACTTGGTCAAGGACCGGAAGTCGTGAGCTGCTTGAATCATATGTAAAAGAATCGTTTCTGGCCACATGAGGGAATATCACTAGTAATAAATTTCTACCTCCGAAGTTGCCATTCAAAATGTCGGTTTTGATAATGTTGTACATTAATTTTTTAATGATTAATCTTTTGCCCTTGCAAAGTCGAGATGGGTTCAAATTATGAAGCTAAATAACCGTAGATTCTACCTTTGGTTAGAAGTGGTGCGGTGGCATATCCAAAGCATTCAAAACCTCAATTCCATAATTCGCAGCTTCGAAAACGGCATCGATGGCACCAAGTTAATTTAAGCTAAGGGTCTCATGCATAAAAACGAGCGCTGAGTCAGGTGAGCAATTTATCGTAAGTCAAGTTCGATCAAACAGCAACAGATTTTGTTCAATTTCGTATGCATAAAAATGAGGTCCAACCAATTTCAATTACTTGCGCAAAACGAGATCAAATGTCTAATAATTTTTTAAGTACAAATATGTTGTCAAAAATAATATGGAAACAGACGACATTTCAAAATTGTTTTAGTAAAAAATAAAAGAAAATAAATAATTATTTGAGAAAAGTTTCAGTTTTTAAGTATTAAAAGTAAACGAAAAAAAAACAAACAATACAAGCATGTGTAAAAGAAATTATTCAAAAATTTTGCATTGAACTTATGGAGAAAAACATAATAAAAACGTTAACTTCCTTTGCGCCGAAGCTAAATACCCTTCACAGGTGCTGTTAGTAACTATTGTTCAGTTTGTATGGAAGCTATATGCTATGGTTTCGATCTAAATGTCTAATGTCTTGTGAAATGCGAAAGTTTTTCATACAAGAACTTGATTCCGATGGTTCAGTTTGTATGGCAGCTATATGCTATAGTGAGCCGATCTGAACAATTTCTTCTGATATTACATTATTTCTATAAACAATAACTCATACCAAATTTCGTGAAGATATATCGTCAATTGAGGAAGTTTCCCATACAAGCATTTGATTCCAAACATTTAGTTTGTATGACAGCTATATGCTATAGGAATCTGATCAGAACAATTTCGTCGTGGGTTACATTGTTGGCTTAAAAAATAATCTATACCAAATTACAAGATTCTGATCGTTCAGTTAGTATGTCAGCTATATTTTATAGTGGTCCGATATCGGCAGTTCCGACAAATGAGCAGATTCTTGAAAAGAAAATAGTCTGCAAAATTTCAAAACGATATCTTAGAAACTGAGGGACTAGTTCGTATTTATACAGACAGACAGACGGATCGCTAGATGGTTAGATCGAGTTAGCTGGATATACTGACCATTTATATATGTATATACTTTATAGGCTCTCCGACGCTTCCTTCTGTTTGTTACAAACTTAAGAAAGAGATATGAATAAAACAGGCGATAAAAAAATATTTAAAAAAACTGGGAAACTGATTTATCACAATTGCTTTGTGATAATTCTAATCCTTCAACAAACAAATTTTCAGGGAAGTGCACCTTTACCGAATTCCAATTTTGTTGTTGACAATGGTGACAACTTTACGAGTATAATCAATTACTCCAATTGCAAATGGAAAGCAATAATTTGTTTGCCATACCATTTATACCATTTTGGAATCCAAGATCTGAACAAAATCTTAAATGCAATCGAATATTATCAATGTTGCTTAGGACACCACCACGGGTTTCTTCTGACTCCGCAAAAAAATAATTGGCCTACCAGCAGATACTACTATCATCAAACCAATGTATTTACCATTTTATTGTTAATTATAAACAAAATAATAATAATTAAGAATATAAACCTGTATAATTTTTTATTCCCACTTGCTAAACTTGTTTTACGCTGTTGATAACATTTTGTATTTCTTTATAGCACAAAAATTTGAGCAAGAGCTCACACAAGAGAGCAAAAGCTTGTTTTTATGCATATGAAAATGAGCACGAGCTCATCGAACTGAGAAAGACGAGATCAAATCTGAGTAGTGAGTAAAATCATATACAATACATCAAATTTATTATGCAAATTAATTTTTTATTATCTTTAGTTGTTTTTTTTWAAAAATACCTTACTCTAAATGCTAGCTTAACACTGGCTCACTTATAACTGACAATGCTCCCTTATAACTTATAACTAACTTATTTATCTCTTAATTTTAGTTCTTATAGTATTACAATGCTGATCATGCAAAAAGGATGGCTGCGGCATTTCTTGTTGCGTGATCAAGTTCTTCTTGTAATTGTATTCCAATAGATTTTTTGATGACTTTGCAAATTGGCTATTGTTGATTTTAATATTCTTTGTTTATGTTAATTCCATTTGTTATGATTGTTATGGATGAATGTGGTGTCGACTTACATCGCATATGTGTCTACTAGAGATAAATGGGATAAGGGTTTATTTTAGTGGGTTTGGGTTGCATTAACTTGCATACGGCAAGCATCTTTTACTCAAAAAATCGAGTCCGAACACAAGCCCACGTTTTATGCACATTTTTACTTTCAAAATCGTTCTTTCGGTCAGGTCCTCAAAATCTGTCGGCAATTTTAAACATTTCGTATTTTCCTATACAGCAACCATTGCCAATATCTAACAATTTTTTTGAAAAAGTTTGTACACTATTTGCTACCAGTTGCACTTTTTCAATATTATGCAACGTACTCGATGATTTTGTGTTGATTTTATCAACGTATGTTGAACGTAGAATAAGGGGGAGTGTATGTCGAATATCTCCTGAAAGGAGTAATAGGGAGCTGAGAAATTATTTGTAGTTAGTTTTTATATCCTGCGATATATTAACCAATGGTTCAATCGAATTTATGTGTGCATACTGAATTTATCTTAAATGATAATTTTCCATTTTGCAACAAATGCCGACTTGTTAATTTTTAAATTTAAATGAATAAAAAGCGGGGCATTCCTTGTCCAATGACCACTTTGAAATGAGCATCACACTTAACATCAGACTCATACTGGTATGCTAGTCAAATGAATGAATTTGGTATAAATTCTCAAAATACTTTTTGGCTTTGTAAGTCAATTGATCTATGCATATCTTTTGACTATCAATATGCGCGCTTTTCTTAATACTAATTGTCTTCGTATTTTTAGTTCATCACGTGCATCTTGTCATAATGATTGACGTCACTGCGCTCACAGGAGCGGAGGATTTGTTTATTTTGGTTGCACAGGCACACAGTAGGGTGGACCGCTTCCGGGCTTTTTTCGATTCGGGATTTCTAATAGTACGGAAAAGTTGCCTTAGTACTTCCTGATTCCAATGCAACATTTTGTTTTGAGATCGGATTGCATCTTCAACCCCAACTCCGGCCTTGAAATTTCGGAAATTCGCCTAAAATCGTGTAATTGTCTACCCAGCGCCTGAAATAGGCATCTCATGGCAAAATGTATAAAACAAAAGTTATTTGTCACGTTTTTGCGAAATGTTATATGTGATCATGGCCGTAGGACGAACCGTTTCCGAGATATGAGCGAAAATGCGGCGCGCCACARCGCAAGGTGAAAATCGGCTTRTGGCCACACTTCTTGACGTTGATTTCGCCGAGTGCTATCGCTCACATCCACTCACCTACGCCAAAGGACGCGTTCGGATAGGTCTCCTCACAAATATTTTTTCATCGAGTTCCTTCACTCTTGTCGGTGATTTCGCCGAGTTCTATCACTTACATTCTTTTTCCCTGCGCCATACGACACGTTCGGATAGGTGTCAACATAAATATTTTTTCATCGAGTTCCTTCACTCTTGTCGTTGATTTCGCCGAGTGCTATCACTTACATTCTCTCAACAGAACACAGGACTCAAAATGTCTGTATCTAAATTTAAATTTAGAYAGAAATRTCCTGTGTTTGGCATATATCCGTACAATCTCTCTGAGTCCCAGTTRCCTACTTACCAGGATGTTCTTTTGTGTTATCAGTTTGAAAGATTTCGTATACGGCGACTCCGAGGCGACAACTATAAACCTAGGAGTAAAAAGGTTACAGAAATAGTTGCAAAGAATGTTGAAAATACTTTCAAAAAGTCATCTATTCCGATAGTTTCATACACCAGAGTGTTACAAATGCTCACCACATACCATAACAAATTTCTGATTCTTAAACGAAGGAACCCATGAGGTTTGAGCTCTAAAAGAGACCGTTTTCTGACGGAAAATTATTTGACATCGCTGCTTGTAAATGCATTTATGTTTCTTCTTGCACTTGTCCAAAGGAAAGGAAAGTTCCTATCAATGAACAACCATTTCTCTTRSMCCAGAGAACCAGAAGAATTGGTCGCATTGGAAGTGTWGATCTACCTKAAACAAAAAAGATTACAAAGAAAAATGAACGTAAAGAAAAGCTTGTAAAACGTCGTTCAACATCAACACTTACCAGAACAGTATTAGCTAGAACACGTGACCGTTCAGATCAGCCAGACTCTCATACAGACGACAACAATGTAGGTGCGTCGCACATGGGTTCTTCCGAAAACGATGCTGATGATGAGTTTTCTCTTCCATCCTCTAAAACCAAACAAAACACACTAGTATTAGAACACACTGCTTTAGCTGCCCAAAGATTTGGAATAAGTGATAGAGCAGCGGCCTTGACTGTTTCATCTGCTTTTCTGGATGCCAAAAAAACAGGTTTTATAACAGAGGATCAGGCTAGTTTTGTCACTGACAAATGCAAGATTAGTCGGGCAAAAAAGTGTTGGAGTTAAGCTCCAAAACACCGAAAGTATTGACTCTGTATATGGGCTGTATTTTGACGGCCGCAAATACAATACACTTACACAAGTCAGCGAAAATGAAAAGTACTACCGCAACACTGTCAAAGAGGAACATATTTCTCTTATAGCGGAACCTGGTTGTCACTACTTTGGCCACGTCACCTCTCCTTCCGGGTCAGCTCAGAATGAGACGCAAGCTATATGGCAACATTTACAAGACAATTCAGTTGATGTGGAACATCTAGAAGTTGTCGGTGTTGATGGTACCAACACGAACGCAGGTTGGAAAGGTGGAATCATTCGGAAACTAGAAGAAAGAATAGGTAGGCCACTACAGTGGGTTGTTTGCCTTCTACATTTCAACGAACTTCCATTTCGTGCTCTTTTCGAAGWCATAGATGGTGTCTCAAAGAGTCCAAATACATTCTCTGGCGACATAGGTAAACTGCTCCCTGATTGTGAGAAGTGGCCTGTTGTCAAATTTSAAAGTTTTTCATTCTGCTGTCGGGTGATACTGCAGAGGTATGGAAATTTAGTGAATTCCCCTCTCATACCGTGGCAGTCGAGAGAACCGTCAAACTGGTGACAGAGGCATCTTCTATAGTTATTAGCCCTCAATCTCGTGATCGTTTTATACGCTCTACACTGAAATCTAGGCAACAAGTGCCAAAGTTTAGTACAAAATCTGATTTTATGAATAAATTTGACACAGATTCAGACTAAAACAAGTCTGACATATGGTCGGTTGGTTGGGTGGGTTGGGCTTGGGAGGAATCCGAATCCGGAGGTGACCAATACAGGTTAGCTGAAAACTGCAACAATTTTCACCTTGCGCTGTGGCGCGCCGCATTTTCGCTCGTATCTCGGGAACGGTTCGTCCTACGGCCATGATCACATTTATCATTTCGGTAGCAAATACCGTGACAAATAACTTTTGTTTTATACATTTTGCAACAATTTTTCGATTTTAGGCGAATTTCCGAAATTTCAAGGCCGGAGTTGGGGTTGTAGATGCAATCCGATCTCAAAACAAAAAGTTGCATTGGAATCAGGAAGTACTAAGGCAACTTTTCCGCACCATTAGAAATCCCGAATCGAAAAAAGTCCGGAATCGACCCACCGTACCCCACAGTTGAATATCATGCATCCATATCAGCTTTTTCACCGCCTTGTACACCCTGCGAAATAAGTATAAAGGCGAATGTTTTTCTCATCATTTCTCTCTTGATTTGCAACCCACATAATAACTTTTTTTTTTGGCAAATGCGTAATTGAATTCTGTGGCAACTTTATTCAATATCGATAAGTTTTGCTCATTCTTGTGTGTGTATGAAAAATAAAACGCGATTAAGACCGTTAGGAAGTGCGAAATAAGTATAAAGGCATTGTGAAAATTAATATTTTATAAAAATTATACTGACAGTACAAGGAAATACAAGTAGATATCTCTTATTTTAGTCTATTTTTAATAAATAACACAAGTTTTTTATATTTAATATGTAAACATTTCAGAATACCAAGCGGCAAACTATTAACCCTTGGGAAAGGGGAAAAATTGAAGCGGATCATGAAGAAGGACGGTCGAATCGCGATATTGCGAGGCGGTTAAACAGATGTAGCAGTGTCATCGACAACTTCATAAAAATGGGCCATCTATATGGGGAAAAAAAAGCGACCAGGATGGACATCAAGCATCGACAACAGGACGAAAAGGGAGATTTCCAGGCTTGCAGTGAAGGAAAACTTAAGCGCAAAAGAGATAATTGGAGAAATGGACATAGGAGGAGGTGTGCGATGCGTACAACAAATTTTAAAAGAAGATTTAACTCTCTTCTACGAAAAAAAAAAAATGTTCCAAACCAGCACTGCTACCTCGGCATAAATTGGCTAGATTACGGTTTGCTGGAAAATATATTTGTTGGGATGAAGAATGGAAAACTGTAATATATTATTTTCGGATAAAAGAAAATTTAATTTGGAGGGGCCTGATGGTGCAGATAAGTATTGGCGCCAGAAAGGCACTCCCAAGCAAAAACGTCAACGCCGAAACTTTGGAGGTGGTTCCCTAATGGTTTGTACGGGAATAAGTTACCGAGGAACCACACCTATCTGCTTCATTAGCACCAAGATGGACTCCGATGGAGAAGATATATTTTTTCCAGAATATATTTTTCAGCAGGACAAAGCAGCAATCCATCGTTTAAGGAAGACAAAAGAATTCCTATTATCCCGCTTAATTCCAACTCTCGAATGGCCTGCGATTAGTCCTGATCTAAACCCAATTGAGAATCTTTGGTCACTGCTAGCGAGTAAGGTTTTCAGTCATGGACGTCAATTTAAGAACATTAAAGAGCTCAAGGTAAAAATTCAACAAGAATGGAGGAACATTGAGCCATCGTATGTACATTCATTCTCTCATTAACTCAATACCAAAGCGTTTGGAAAAAGTTCTAAACAATAACGGAGGACATACTTCTTATTAAATTAATAAATATTTACCAAAGAAACTAAAATACTCTTGTGCCTTTATAATTATTTCGCACTGGATTTCATTTTTTTTTTTAATTCTTCCTCCTTGGAGCTCAAAGGGTTAAAAATTTAATTTTTGTTCATTTGTTTTTAAATCGTTCTGAAATACATTAATATAATTTATAAATAAAATCACAAAATGTATACCAGAACTTGCCAAGGCTAAGATTAGAGTTTTTATTTTAAAGCTAGTATACATTTTTTGCTGCTTATTGTCATGCTAGTTATTTTGCTGAATATTCAGCCCTATTCTGCATTTCTACTCGAATCGAAATTTTCTCCGATTRGCAACTTTGGTATTCTGCGTTTCGATTCAACTTCGAAAATTCCAATTCTATGTATTCTGCATTGCGATCGTAATTACGTTTTTGTACGTTGAAGTTTGGTTGGCGGAAAGCCGTTATACATTAATTTTCGTGCACTTGAATAAGATAACTTCCTCAAATATGTATGTAAAACTTTATCATTATAGTTGTAAAAGGTATAATGGTGGTGTCCTTTTTTTTTTGTACTTTAATGATGTTTTTTGATATATTTGTATTTGATAGGTCAAAAACAGCAACACCAGAGCAATATGAAAAATTGGCTGATATAATGGTAACCAAACGAGATATTGCGCAGGGCTTCCAACCGACCGAAGAAAGAAGTGAAGGAGTTTTGGGAGGAAATTGCAAATGCCCTAAATGCACTTGGTCCACCATCAAAAGACTCCAGTACATGGAAAA
>NW_017537609.1:61167-64904 GCF_001853355.1 Bactrocera latifrons | reverse complement strand
GTTACTTTTTGGTACTATCCCATTGTCCGACTTTTTCTCATGAAAAGTGTAAAGTATTTTTATTTTTAAACCTTCCCCGATCCACAGCGAATAACCTCTGAGAAGTTCATCAAGACTGGTGGAGCCGTCCTCTTAGCGAGGGCTGTTTTTAGGTGTTTCCCGGAAATTATTCGAAATTTTCTTGGCATAAAAACCATCCTTGAACCTCAACAGCCACATAAAAAAGAGAATTGTCAAATTTGGTTCAGTCGTATGAAAAATATGAGCATATATACATTTTGGCAATTCATTTTTATTTATGTAGATTAAAATAATACATTTCAAATGAGCAATGATATTTTGATTTATGCTTGTATAAGTTTATTAAACTTTGCTCATTCCCAACCCAATTTGCATAATTTTTCTGTAAATTAACAATATTAAACTAAATATTAATGTTTTGGAAGAATTTTATTTTGAAAATGCACTTTATTTTTATAACATAACACAAACATCTTAATACTCGCTCTTCTAAATTTCATATTAGCGAAGTGAAAATGCCGTCGGCATATGTGCAAATGGGATATGCTGCCTCTTCGAAATTTTCATAGAAATGAAAACTGCACCGTCAAACTGCTGAAGTAACTAATTAGTATTCCATATATTGTAAGCAATTCGCAATGTGGAGTCTCCACAGGCAATAGGCACGGCAATACAGTTATTAAGTCATAGATTTTATCCTGTCGAGATGCCCCGTTACATTCGACAATTTCTTGTTTAGTTTTGAGTCTGGCCATGTCAGATGTGCCCATACACGTCACAAAAGTGCGTTCGATCGGTATGTGCGCGCATGCGGTTTACTCGTGTATGGACTTGTGCTCGATTTCGATGCAGGTCGCAATTTCTATCGGAAACAAAAAATTCTAAGAGATTCATATTTTTTAAAAACTTATATTCTAGTTAAACTAAGAAAATTAAAAAAAGTGTAAAATTAAAAAGTGCTTTTTGCCCAAATTTTATTTAATGTTGTTTAAAATATGTTCAAACTTGACTTTTCTTAGTTTATTTATTATAGTTTAAATAGAAGAAACTTTAACGTCAAAGATAATAAACTTTGCCCCGTATTCCATACGAAGTTTAGTCGCCAATTAAGAAAAATCGTAAAAATGAAAAACCGAGAAATCGCGCTTCAAAGTTTTCACTTTTCGCCCAAGCGCTCATATATCTGCTAGACGCTCGGTCACTATTTCCCTTCTAGCTTCGATAATATTTCGAATTCCCATCTATAACTTTGGGGACATATCCTTAGATAATTTTTAAAGATATTTAAGCAAATCAAATCGATTCTTTGAAGCTTCTACAGCATGCTACTCCATTAATGAAGATTTCGTATCAGAATTTTTTGATTTTATAAAAAATTAATTATCAATTTGGTCAACGAAAAGTGATATGTATAAAAGTTGAAAATACTTATTAACGAAATACAAAAAATTAGATAAAAGTGCTGCATTAGAAATAAATTCTAAGAAATGTTCCGCTTGCCTGTGGCACACGTTCACTGTGTGAAGAACGAACGCAAAATAGATTTGTGTGTCTTGTATGGGCGAAACGAATTCACACAGATCGAACGCACATGTGTGTCGTGTATGGACCCTATTACAAGGAATCTCGACAGGCTTATACAATGTTCGGACCGACAATGAAAACATGCTTTCGTGAAAAAAACTGGTTTTCGCTGAAATATTGTGTTTTCGGCCATGTAAACTTTGTCAAACGAAAACACATCGAAATTTACGCAGCAAACTACTTGGAAACTTACATTCCACTCATTATAATCCGAGCTTGCTCTAGTTTAATCAATTTTATTGGAAGACATATTATGCTGACCCTAAATTGTCACTTGATATTTGTTTACATTCCATATACAAATGCAGCTGTCACTTGATATTGTCATTTTAGGGGGAATTCTCTTGCTCTTGCAAAACGCTTGCACGATGCACGATATGCAGAATTTTCCTTTTGCTGCGGCACAACAACGAACACACGCAAAAATTATTTGCAACGGCTGTACAATATGTCACACCAAAACCCACATTTATTTTCATGCTGTCATATATCACTAGATTCTGTAATGTGTGCCCTCTTGGTCTTGCATATTTCGGTATAGGATTTTTGCATTATGTGTCATCGTGCAATATTGCAAGAGCAAGAGAATCCTCCTCTTGATATTTGTCAGTGAAAACTCATCGAAAACACACACTGTCCTTCGGAACGAACGCTACACTCCTCCTTCCTTTGCCTTCTTTAGCGAGCAAAATGTGTCAAAAGTTGAGCCCGTGGTAGAAACGCAGAAATCAGCCATCTTTGTTTGATTTCATTTGAACAATGTTGCCATTGCTCAATACGCATATATACTTTTGTACACAGCTAAGTTTTCAATTACAATTTTTCATAAAATAAAATATCAAAACTGAAAACAAACTACTAAAAATATTTATAGCATTCGACTCTGATTTTGAGTTATTTTAAGAAAATTTCAAATATATTGAGGACAACTTTTATAATTACTATAGTATATCGAGATTGGCAGTCCTGCGTTGTAAGACACGTTTCTACGGCAAAAATCAAAATGCCGTGGATTCCTACTGCATCCTACGGCAAAGAGAGAATAGACTACCGTTTTTCACTGTTCACTTACATTGCGCGCCAATAAGAGGTCGTATCAGCTGACACGGTCCACGGGTCTACGTTTGTGGCTGTTTGCACTATTAGATTCCACAACCCACAAATGTGTTTTCAAAATGTTTTCAGTATCGGCCCGAACATAGTATTAAGTTTATGGCATACTAATTGCCAATTCTATTGCAATTGCCGTTGCTAAACCTGTGTATGGGAATATTATAATAAAAAGGTACATTTTCAAAATAAAATTTTCCAAAAAATTAATATTTAGTACAATATTGTTAATTTACAGAAAAATTATGCAAATTGGGTTGGGAATGAGCAAAGTTTAATAAACTTAAACAAGCATATATCAAAATATCATTGCTCATTTTAAATGTATTGTTTTAATCTTCATAAATAAAAATGAATCGAAAAAATGTATGTACGCTCATATTTTTCACACGACTGAACCAAATTTGATAATTCTCTTTTTAATGTGGCTGTTGAGATTCAAGGATGGTTTTTCTTCTTGATTCACGCAGTCACCGCTTACGGGATTATAGCCGAATTAACAACAGCGCGCCAGTCGTTTCTTCTTTTCGCTAAGTGGCGCCAATTAGATATTCCAAGTGAAGACAGGTCGATCTCCACTTGGCCCTTCCAACGGAGTGGGGGTCTTCCTCTTCCTCTGCTTCGCCCGGCGGGTACTGCGTCGAATACTTTAAGAGCTGGAGTGTTTTCGTCCATCCGGACAACATGCGA
The DNA here is from genome assembly GCF_001853355.1 of Bactrocera latifrons. NCBI lineage: Eukaryota > Metazoa > Arthropoda > Insecta > Diptera > Tephritidae > Bactrocera > Bactrocera latifrons. Next base: position 61,499 of record NW_017537609.1, on the reverse strand, counting down.
ATGCGAATGCGATATTCGCCGTGGCCAACGCGCAAAGGACCATAAACGCGAAAACTCGCAACGTCAACACATCCGTTGTTGACATCGTCCAAGCCTCTGCACCTTATAGCAGGACGGGAATTATGAGTGACTTATAGAGCTTGGTTTTTGTTTGTCGAGAGAGAACTTTGCTTCTCAATTGCCTACTCCGTAAGAAGTAGCACCTGTTGGCAAGAGTTATCCTGCGTTAGATTTCTAGGCTGACATTGTTTGTGGTGTTTACGCTGGTTCCAAGATAGACGAAATTATCTACAACTTCAAAGCTATGACTGTCAACAGTGACGTGAGTGCCA
>NW_017537609.1:29148-60127 GCF_001853355.1 Bactrocera latifrons | reverse complement strand
ATGCTCTGGGCATCGGTGACTAGATCACCTTTGGGGGTTCTACAAGAGTATGCTCCGGTCTTGAAACCTTCTGTAAGCCGCCGCATTTTTTCGTAGAGTTTTCGAGCATTACCCCTATCGGCCAGCTTATCAAGCTCTTCGTACTCACGCATTTCGGCCTCTTTCTTTTTCTGTTTGCAAATGCGTCCCGCTTCCCTCTTCAACTCTTGGTATCTATCCCATCCAGCACGTGTTGTGATCCATCGTAACGTTGCGAGGTAGGCAGCCTGTTTTCTCTCCGCTGCGACACGGCAGTCCTCGTCGTACCAGTTGTTCTTTTGTACTTTCCGAAAACCAATGGTTKCGGTTGCGGCTGTACGTAAAGAGTTTGAAACGCCGTCCCACAGTTCCCTTATACCAAGTTGTTGACGAGTGCTCTCAGAGAGCAGTAGTACAAGCCGAGTAGAAAATCGTTCAGCTGTCTGTTGTGATTGCAGCTTCTCGACGTCGAACCTTCTTTGCGTTTGATGGCGTGCGTTTTTTGCTGCACAGAGGCGCGTGCGAATCTCCGGTGCAACAAGATAGTGGTCCGAGTCGATGTTAGGACATCGCAGTGCACGCACATTTAAAACACTGGAGACGTGTCTTCCGTCTATCACAACATGATCGATCCGGTTGGTGGTTTTTCGATCCGGAGACAGCCAGGTAGCTTGATGAATCTTCCTATGCTGAAATCTAGTACTACAGGTAACCATAATTCGGGCCCCGGCGAAGTCGATCAGCCTCAACCCATTTGAGGATGTTTCCTCGTGGAGGCTGAATTTACCGACCGCAGTGCCAAAGATACCTTCTTTCGGCACCCTGGCGTTAAAGTCGCCAAGCACGATTTTGACATCGTGGCGGGGGTAGGTCTCATAAGTGCTTTTCAAGCACTCATAAAAGGCATCTTTGGTCACATCGTCCTTCTCTTCCGTCGGGGCGTGGGCGCAAATCAGCGATATGTTGAAGAACTCGCTTTGATGCGGATTGTGCCTAGACGTTCATTCACCGGGGTGAATGATAGTACTCGGCGACGGAGTCTCTCTCCCACCACGAATCCCACACCAAACTTGCTCTCCTTTATATGGCCACTGTAATAAATGAAACAAGGACCTACTCGTCTCTGTCCTTGTCCCGTCCATCGCATTTCTTCTTCGGCGGTGATGTCAGCCTTTATTTTTACGAGGACATCAACCAGCTGGGCAGCGGCACCTTCCCAATTAAGGGACCGGACATTCCAGGTGCATACTCTCAATTCGTAGTCCTGATTTCGTTTGCCGTGGTCGTCATCAAAAGTGGGGTCCCTCATCCGAGGCTGTTGTTGCATTGTCATTGGGGTGGTTTTTTTACGTGGCGGGTCTAAAACCCAGCACATAACCCTATGCAGGGAATGTTTCGCCTTCCCACTTTAGCTCGCCTGCAAATGGATGTTCTTAGGCTACCCAGAGGATACTTGGTTAAGGACCGGAAGTCGTGAGCTGCTTGAGTTATATGTAAAAGAATCGTTTCTGACCACTCCAAAGTGAATGGCTATCAGAAAACTTTCCTTACTTGCGTGAACTTCTACACATGACTCCATCCGCCAAAGGATGGTTTTTACGGCATGAAAATTTCAACTAATTTCCGGGAACCCCTGAAAACAGCCCTCGCTAAGAGAACGGCTCCACCAATCTTGATGAACTTTTCAGAGGTTATTCGCTGTGGATCGGGGAAGGTTTAAAAAGTAACCCTTTTCCATACACATTTTTTTTTTTTAATTTTTGTTTGTTTATTTTCAATATTTTGATTTGTGAATTATTTGAATCGTTCAATTTCGGTCGCTTGCTTTTTTATTCCGGCTATTCAAAAGAAAAATTATTGAAAATTATTCTCTGAAAACTTTACATATTTGTGTTTCACGCTAAGTGATGCAATTGCAGATTGAAATTTGTATCAAAGCCACGAAGTGGTTGCAATAATAACGCGTTACTTTTTTTGCGAGCAACGTATGGCAGTCCAAGGCAAGGCAAGGCAAGAAGCACTCCCAGGATGCGATGACATAGGTGCGGAATTATGGATCGCGGTCAATCAACAATCGATCGTCACGATGTCATAGCACAATGATGTTTGATGGTGCTATTGGATGCTAGATGTACTCTGTTGAGTGGCAAAAGAGAGGTTTGCCGCATGTACGCATTCTTCTTTGGCTGGTGGTTACACCAGATCAAATTGATGAAATCATTTCTGCGGGAATTTCTGATGATTCATGAACCCTTCGAACATTACAATCCTTTTTCGGTATGGCTGAAAATAAATGCACGAAATACTATCCACGTGCTTTTCTCTCGGAAACACTAACTAGAAATGATGAATCGGCGTAGCTCACCAGATGACAATGGCGGAACATTCAACATTTAAGAGAAGAATGAATGTGGAAGTTGACAACTCATGGATGGTACTATATTCACCACTAATTCATATTCAAAACTCATATTAATGTTGAGTATTGCAGTTTGGTGTAATCTAGAAAATATGTTTGTAAGTACGTCACTAAAGGAAGCAACATGGCGGTTATTGGTTTTGAACGAGATGAGATCAGCAAATATCAAATGGTCGATGCGAGAACTGCAATAAAGCGCATTGTAGGATATTTACTTTTGCAATTCATGAACGTTTTCCGACCGTTGTGCGTCTCGCAATTAATTTGGAGAATGGCCAAATAGTATTTCATGATCTGTGTATGATCTGTTTGCGAGAACATTTCTCTATTCGGAAATATCTTGACATACATGGAATGCATCGTCGAAGAAATAGTTACGCAGAAAGTGATGTAGGGCTTGTTTTGAGGTCTTGAGCAGTTTTCATTTTTATATTTTATGAAAAAAATTTATGTTGTTACTAATGAATTTCTTGAAAAAAAGATGTCATATATTTGGACTATAATAATTGTAGTCTAAATTTTATATACCAATTTAAATAATAATCATTTGCCATTTTGTATTATTTTTCCGAAAATTAACAATATTAAGCTAAATATTAAATATTGGAAAAATGTATTAAATTCTTTTGGGAATGTACTTTATATTTGTAATTTAATACAACCGTCTTAATCCTCGCTCTACTAAATATAATTTTACCGAAATGAAACTGCCGGCGGTAGGCCTTACGGTCATGGTATACGGCCACCTGATGATACCTGGGTAGGCGGCTGCATATCATCAGTGCGTTTGTGGCTCTGGACTGTATAAATTACACATGCCTACTCCTTCGTAACGTTGACTCTAATGTGAGGCTTAAAAATTTTACCTCTTTAGACATCTCCAACTGCCTGATACCAAGCGTTAGGGGCCTCAAACCCGGATGAGATATTCGCTTTGTAAAAGGACGTCAGCTTTTTACGACGGGTTGACATTCAACTCTGTCATATTGCACCATCCCTTTGCAAGACTTAAGCCCATTTGGACTATGGCGTAGAGAGTGTTCTAAAATTTAACATGTGCCGTTATGGCAACGTCATCTGCGCCAAGAGCCTAATCGACTACTAGGCTGCATTGTAGAGGGGAAAGAACTGTACGCTTAAGGCTTCTTCTCGTTCTACCAAGACGAATCTTTTTCTCCCAACAGTAGTTTCAGCTATCGTAGTACGCAGTGTAGCCTCTATCCATCTGCATAATAGAGCCCCCAAATTCCTTTTCTTCAATGTTTTGAAGACGCTTGCTTGGGGTGCAATATCCAAAGAACTTTCGGTGTGAATAAAGGTGGATATCGCAACCTCACCATTTTCCAATGAATTCTACACGCCTTCAACCGTGAGTTGGTACAGAGCAGTGTTTATAGATCTGCCTGCTCTGTACGCGTGTAGGGTTGCGATTTTTAGCGCCTTTGTTCTTATATAGTTGTCTACAATATTTTCGATCTCTTGTGATATGAATTCGATAAGACTAATTGGCCTGAATGATTTTTCGAGCGAGTTTTTCCTTTCTACCTTAATATGAAGACTACTTTCGCTATTCTCCACGGTTCTATAATGTACACCATCGCAAGGCTATCTTTCATCAGCCCAACAGGATGTGGAAAGAAATTTTGCACACTTTGTTGCAAAGGTACTGGAAAGATGCCATGGATCACTGGTGACTAATAGTTTGAGAAGAAGGCCAGTGGCCACTTGATTGAGCCTATAGTGAATAATTACCTTACAGCCGTCCGAGCCGTAAAATTTTTAAATAGATAAATCGTCTTGCCTCTAGACAGCGGCTAGTGCAGTCTGCGTGAGGGGCCGAGGAGACATTGGCACAGAATTTCCTGAAACTGTTTCCTTCTTATAGGTTGTAAATTGGTGCTTATATTCCTCCCAGTTGCCCGCGCGTTTGGTTTTGTTAAAAACTTGCGAACTGACAGCCTAAACACTGAGAGTTTACTATATCAACATGATAAGTTTTGTTTCCTAGTGATCATCTTTAGTGGATAGGAGCAGTGATAAGCAGATGATCTGTCACTGTGTTGGTGAGCACGCAACAAAAGTAGCCCAGTGAGAAATTGGAATTAAAATTAAGCAAATTTTATAAGCGAAATTATAAAATAAACTATTCTTCAATAAAATTCTAATCTAAATAATTTAAGTATTCGTTTTTACGTAACTAATCAGATATTTTTTTTCTTTACAAAGACATTTTCGTTCTTTTTCATCTAAATAATTAATAGTATAATAAAAATTAACAAAATGTCTTTTAAGGATATATTCCCTATTATCTTTTAAAGAATTGGAACATAAAAGCCATTGCATGGCACCAAAAGCATTTAGAATCAAAGCCACCAAAGCATTATGAATGAAACATGTTCTGCAATTCTCATTGAGTTGGCCCAAATATTTGCGGATATATCCAACATATATATAAGTTCGAAAATCTTTATATTATGTATATGGAGGCTCTGGGAAATATTGACCCGATTAAATTAATTTTCGATATGCAGAAATACCATTGGCAGGAAAGGATTTTGTCTGAATTTCTATTGCATATCTCACATAATGACCGATATTTTCGATCAAAAGTCAACTATATGGGTCCACATATTCGATACCTATGGGCTTGAACGTTTTTGGTTGGATTTGCATTAGTTTGGGGAAAATTTTTAAGCTTATATGATAAGTAGAAACCTTGTAGCTTTGTAAAAACAAATAAGTTATAGTTCGACCTTCCCCGACACTATAACGGAAACACGAATTTCAAAAAAATTAAAAATATTTATTTATTTTTTTTTTGATGATTCATTGTTTTTCCGAAAAAAAAAATAAATAAAATAATACATTAACTAAATTAATCCTTTATATTATTAATATTAAATACATACCATGTTTTCCAGAATCGATAAAAAATATTTTCCAGAATTCACTTCACGCAACACAAAAACCCACTTGCAATTTCGAGAACAATTGAGAGTATTGCGAATAAGGACGTGCGTACTGAACACAATCTAGGTTCCGACTACTTATACGGCAATATAGTAGGCTGAAGGTCAATAATTGAATCGGTTTATTGTAGTACGGTTATTTAGGTACTAAAAAATCAATTTTGAGTAGCATCGATGTAGTTTGCAATTCTCACTTTTATCCGGTTTTTGAAGTAAAATGCTCCTTTGTGCGGCGGTCGGTACCTGCCTTCACGTTCAGTGCAAATTTTATGATACTGTGATGTGGCAGTGAGACTTCTTGTGACGCGCCCCATTGGGAGATTCATTCACAAGGACCAAGGTATTCATTGCACAAGAACCTGCTTACGAGTACTGGTTAAGAAGATGTGTTCACAGTCAGCATTCTCGATGCTTACATTGCTCCTTATTAAAATTTCAAGAAAAGGCCGTGCTATCCGTAGGAAATTGCTCCTCTTGCAATATGTTGATGTGGCCGTCTCCTCCGACAGGTAGGCCGATGTAGGGACAAAATCAGAACCTTCTTTGTCCTTCACCTGCACCGCCACTGGATCCTGCGTTAGAAACTCTGATATGCAAAATAAATCTAAATCGTTTCTAATGCGGGCGCTGAAGGTCACAGGATTTATTCTGTGAGACACAGGTTTTCATCCTCACTGTAATCACCATCTTGCCCCTTTAAACCGTCCAGGAGCTTGGAGGGTTTCACCTCTTCCCGCTTGTTAAGAGCTCGCCTTCAACGACGGCGGCAGGAGCAACTTTCTCAACTATGTTGGCTAGCCCCTGCTGTTCTTGGCTGTCCTTCTGCCTCGACGCCTTAGGCTTCCAGGGCCACATAATTGCTTAATCCATAGTACAACTGGAACCCCTGCTGCCGAATGAATTTATAGGACTCATCATTTCAAGCCGAGGTATTGATGTGCTCGTTTTGATTCCTTTCCAAACCAAGTGCGAATTCGTTGAGTCTTAATGCGCTTCGGTGAAAAAATTCTCTCACCCCGTGCATGGGAGATATCTCTTCATCCCTCTTGGCGCATACGACTGGACTTATCCAACCAGCGCTCTCCGTTAGCCAGGTCACCCTTTTTCGTCCTTAGAGTCGAATAGGAGTAGACCTGATCTGAATTAGACGTCATGGAATGAGCTGTTGTATCCACACTTTCGGAATATCTCATCCATGATGCTAGTACTGAAAGGTCCTCTGATCCCAAGACCTCCGCCCGGTTGTTTCTGGGCAGCAGCGGCATCCGAATGGCTTTTAAGTCCGCGCGTTGTCCACCGACCACCTGTAGCAAGTTCTACTTATCTTCTTAAAGCTCAGAGGTTCTTGAGGCGTGATCTAACCACTCTCCGTCTCGCGCTTCGTTTAGTTGCCTCTTTAGGTGCAGTCCTTTCACTGGCACGAATCTCCGACGGGGTTGCGTCTACGCGTCTTTTAGTAGCAGAAAAAAGGTTGCTGTCACTGCTAATGTTTAGCAGATTATCAGTTGCCTCTTGCGGCCTTCCGTTCCGCAAGTGCCTTAGGTTCCACTTCAGTGTGGAACCGCTCGTGCTCTCCCTGCGAAAATCGTCAAGGCCACCGGGCGTCCAGCTTGTGGTGTGGGGACATTTTCCCATTCCGCTTCGTCTTCCTTCTTCGCTCAGTGCAGTTGATCCTACTCAAGGGGGTTGTTGTTTGGGGGGTTCGCGACAACTGCAACGGCCGCGGAAAACGCCTTCTTGTGAGTTAAATTTGTCAGAAAAAAGTTCCAATTTTCAAATTTAATTAAATTCAAATAAAATTATAGACTCAAAAATTTGCTTTCAATAAAAGCTACTTAATACTTCAAATAACTCTATAAGATACCGAGAAAATTTCGAGCCCAAAATGAATCCTTGGATAGATAATAAGCGGCTAAGTCACAGAAAGAATTAATTCTCAACTCTAGATGAAAATATTTCAAACGAATGTTTGAATAATCAACTCAAAAAATTTGGAAGCCTATTGCAAGTCCACAACAACAAGAATTGAATGTAGTCGTTATGTTGTGCGACTCATTTCAAGGCCAACTTTCCAGAAACTATAGGTCTAAGCAACTGCGGAATATCAGCACTACAGTCATTTCTAAGAATAGAAAAGATCATGGTAAAGAAAAGTGAGCTTAATCAGCACATGAGAATGTTGATTATGTGGATGCTAAACTTAGTGGGAGGCACACCCTTCCGTCACTTACACTCGCGTTATATTCTATCTATGTGAGTGAAAATGCGGTGGATCTCAGATAGTTAACATGAAATTTTTATTCTTTATAACAAATTGTTTTACAATTAATTGACGTTATATAAAGAAGTAGGCCTGAGGGTAATGAAGCGATTTGTCGATTGGTAGTTAATAGGTTAATTGCAGCGCGCGAGATTGGTGTCCAAAAACGGATGTTGATCGTAGCGAAATATAAAATCGAATGTAGATGTGCGAACTGTATATGACGAATGTGTATCATCGAATGAATTGGGCCTCCTATCCTGTTGTCCATCCATTTTGTTTAGTGAGTAGGTGTACAGGTGTGGCGAGTTGTATTGTAGTGTCATCGGATGTGGTGTATTAAGCTGTCTTGCTAGGGTGGGCCAGTTTTTCCCAGGTAAATTGGGGTGTACATGCGGGGAGATGCTTAAGTCATTTACACATACTGGGCCGCTAGGCGAATATTTTTCCTAGTTTTATATATATAATCTGATGCATTTAATTCGGCTTACTGTTAGTGGAATAACCGAGGCCGCAGAATATTAGCTGTAAGAAGCGATTATGGTTTTAATAGCCAATTGTATTTTGTGTAAATATTGGTGCTTGAGGTAATAATTGATTTTGCTTGCTTTGACGACTTATTGTATTATTATACCAAAAAACTAGTTTGCTTTTATTAATTTTATTTGCTGTTATTTACAATTTATTATTTATCGATTTGACATACCCGTAGTTTATTATTTGCCTTTTCTGTATTATCGGCAATGTTTGGACTTTATTTATTCTCGGCTTATGAAGGATAGTAACTCCACGCCTGGCCAGAATGGGTATTCCTTAGTCCTGGAGTTAGGACTGTGACAATACGGGGATCTTGCGAGGGAATGGCCGTGAATTGAGAACGGCTCACCTCGTGAAATAGAGAGTTCTTTATAATCAATTTGAAGCTTTGTACAGCTGATTCCCATAACTCACCCATATGAGGAGCGCTTGGATAGATGCAATAAAAGCGACCTTAACTTTGTAAGCGTAGGTGCGTTAATGTATCGCATTTGGAGTATTGTGATCCCTTAATTATCTTTTTGATTTTTTTCTATTTGAAAATGTATGCCTCTTTAGGGCAATATTGTATAAAATTGTAGATTTTTCGACTTTTGGAGACACTTTTTTTATATTTTATGATTAAGTGCGTATGCACTTATTTGGGGTTTAGTAGCGCGCAACATAACTTCAGATTTTTGGATCAGGATTTTGTATAATTTTTGGCTAAAGCCATCCTGCGGGACCGAAAAGTTGTATGCGTAGGGACTGTCAGAGGAAACTCTGATTTTGTGTTTTATACCAATTTGTGGAGTATTGGAAAATGGGGGCTTGAGTGGTAGACGTACGACGCACATTGGGGCAGAATGACAGAATGACCTAAAAGTTGGCATCAACTAAACGGCTTAAGCTAGGAAGTTGGTACCCTGATTCCTCTTACTAAAGTAAGTATGTTTACCAAATTTCAGAACTTTGCGCTTACAAACGAAGTTTTTAGACTGTATCAGATTTACCCGAACCCTTCATATAGTGATTGGTGGCGACTGCTTTATTTTATATATATATTTATATTGCTACTTTCATCACTAGACCAATTTTCGTTTTGTTGACTGTCATCATACTTCAGTTGGTAACTTTTGGTTATTAGTTCTTTTGAATTTTCTCTTTGAACTTATTACCGCATCAGACCTTAGCATAAATGAATTCAATATGTCATTATTAGTTTCTACACGGCCGCATTTTCTTGAATGGTGTTCGCGATATCTTTTAATATCCTTGTTGCAAGCCTCTTGTGCTTCTTCCGATAATTGGGAGATTGTAAGTAAAGCGTGAGAAATTATTTCAGGGCCATGTATTAAAAACTTATGCATTGTTGGAGGCATACGATACCAAGGGTATTTATCCAGAAAGTACCTAGCAGTGTCCTGGCAATACTTCGTGAACTTTTCAACGTTTATTTCATGTCCGCTGGTTACAGTTATTAATATATTGTGCAATCTTTTGATCAAAGTCAAATCCAATTTTGTAATTTCGGCCGAAACCTCTGCCTCCCTAAAGAATCGTCGCGCTGTGTTGCCATCATTAGAATTTCCAAACCCTGGCCTTGGAACATCAACAATCAAACCGCAGCGTTTTTTAAATTCGTTTTGTATACGTTTTTTATTTTCACCAACAATATTTTTTCCAAGTCATTTCGAACTTGCCATTTTTCTACTGGCAGTTTATAAGACAGATGCAAAAGACACTCAAAGAATCTTATCCATCCGTGCAATATTGATAGTCCAAAGCTTAAGTTATCTGTATGTATTTCTCGTTTCACCATTTTGTCAATATTGTTAAAATCTTTTGATGTTCCACTACAAATGTAGCACTTTTGAGTGGATGTCGTCTGGGTTATCGCATAACAAACTTTCCCATCCACCGTAGTAAAAAGTAAAGCATGCTCAACTTCAATAGATTTTCCATCACATRTCGTTTTAGATTTTTTAAGATTTCCAATCTCTTCAGTAACTCTGTTTTTCTCCGCTATTGAAACTTCAGAGGATTCCTTAATAAATTCAATTTTCAAAGGCCTGCAATAGCGCGTCGAAGATGGAGCAGGATTTTGCCAAACAACTTTTTCGCCCAACACAATACGAATAGGCACAATACTAGTTATGAAAACAGCAGAATCAGAAGCTTCAATACCATGAAATACTTGCTTATATGATCTATGGCCTGAGCTACCATCGAATCCCCACTTTGTGTACATCCGCAATTTGTGTAAATCCTTTGTGGGAATGGAATCTATTACAGTCCTCTGTTCAATAATCAGACGACATATTGTGCGGTCCAGTAAGGATTGTAAAGTTGCACAGACAAGCGTATTAGTTGCCTTGATGTGTTCTTTGGAAGGAAAACATTTCTTTTTTTCTTCCTGTATTACTTGATAGGAAGGAAATTTATCCCGAGCAGCCAATCTTATTATATTGTACTGATTCCTTATCAACTTATCATCTACCATGACAGCCAAAACATCTTCACCTGACAAACAAGTACTTTCGTAATGGCCTGATAAAGTTTTTGAACACATATTTTCGCTATCATAATTCTGAGATAAGCTTTTCATCAAAAGTTTTGATGCCTTCACTTTACCCGATTCCCTTAATTTCATTTGAGTAGCATAACTCAGGACATCAACTGGCGTAGATTCCCTCAAATCTTTTGTTTTCATTCGTTTGGTACGCTCTGAGCTTTCTTCAAAAGATCTCTCAGGCCGACCACCTTTTTGGCTTGAATTTTTCATAAAACAAATTGAGCAATCCAGCCATGTTTTATTAATTTCATTAAAAACGTCTATTTTTCGRTACGATTTGTTCCAACGAAGTTTAAATTCAGACTTCAGGCGGTTCWATGTTTTATTCAATTCTTCTTTAGTCACTTGCTGAAATTTTGTTTGTTTTTCCTATTCATTTTTTTAGAAAATAAACTTTTCATCAGTTGTGATTTTTTCACAACAAAATATTACTTGAATGAGCTCCCTACGATTGACAAAAACTGTTTTTGAACTAACACCTGAAATGAAAAGTTAAATCAACCAGTAAAAGATTATAAAATTAAGATAGTATGGCAACACTGGATTCTATTTGACGATTTACAACTAAAATAATAATGATCAATGCAGTTCACATTTGAACTTGTAGTTGACGTTTGACAAACAAATAATCAAAACAAAGTAAAAAAAGCTTCGAACTAAACTACAACAAGAGGTAGTATATAGGCACATAAATAAATGCGAGCAAATGCCAAAACGCAAAAAATCCGCACAGTTTTTTTCCAATTAAGTACATAAATATACATATTACAGGATAATTAAAAAATTTCCGGCCGATCATGCCGGGCTCACTAACTTTTCCAATTTTTAAAACTTAAACTGTAGGAAAATAAACTTATTAAGGTAGGTTTCCGAAAAAAACGACCAAAATAATTAAAGTTGCTAAACTATAGTCAGCGACTGGAAAATATATATTCAAACTGTGAATAGAAAATGCACAAAAATCAAATAGCACTTATTGCGAAAAAAAACTCTGTGTTTGTAAGGCTCTGAAAAGAGAGGTGGTGAAAATGACATTGAAAACCTTTGGTTTATTATTGCTGGTATATTCATAAATCCAAAGCAATAAACGAAAAGTGCTACCGGCTATTTTGAAAAAAATAGTTTTTGCCGACTTTTCTGGACTGCTGCCCCATTGTGCGACGTACCGGCCATTATTGGATCGAGTAGTTGTGGCTTTAGAGAAGCTCTTACAATACTGATATTTTTTATTTAATATCTGGGGAAGTTTCCCTATGTCTTGAAATTTCCTTAATTGTGAATTAAGGTATTGATTTGGTTTTTTCGCAACTTGAGTTGTCATGGTGGTAATTTGTTCTGTAATTAGTCCACTTTGTGTTTCACTGTGCAGCGTTTGAGCTTTTTGTGCCTTTGAGCAACATGGTGTTGCATGGCAATTTTTAGAGTTTTGGATTTCGGGATTTGCTTTTGCAATTAAACCCGTGCTTGTTTTTGTATAAGCGCTTCTTTGGAGTGAAATGGGATATGTGATGTAATGAAGCATTGAATGGTGTCTTTTGTGACAATAGAGGCAATTGAATTTGCTTTTGCCATTTTTATAGATACATATGCGCATGTGACAGACAATTTGTGCAAAGTCTTTTTGACCTGGCAAAATTATTTCGTACGTTAACTTTTAAGTTTTTAACATCTCGCTAGATATAAGTTTATGCCCTCTTTTACATAGTTCGCATGACATATGTTTTCGTTGTTCTGATGTGAACGTTTCTGTTTCGTAAAATCTTTTGTTTAAATTTTTGTTGCTTCTAACTTGGGGTCTAGTTAAGCTTCCATTTTGGTCGTGTTTAATGTTCTTAGTTTTGATTATTTTTTCTTCTAACCTTTCCGCAATTTCATATTGGGTGGTGAGAAAATCTTTCTTCTTTTGCCACGTTGGGCACTTCTTTCGTGATGAGAGCGATTGCTCCCACAAAAGTAACGATTTTTCTGGTAATGCGGCTGTGCATATATTTACCAGAATAGGTCCCAGCAGTCTGTGGATTCTAGTTTGATGAATTTTATACTTGTTCTTTTCTTAATTTTTGGCAAGTTCATTAGTTTCGTTACTTGTTTATCGACCAGTATTCTTTCGTTTTCGTATCTAGCTTTTAGAGCTTCTGAAGCCAAATTGAAATTATCGTCATTTAATGCGAACTGTTTGACTATTTCGCCTGCTTGACCTTTTGTTTTGTATCTGAGGTGATACAATTTTTGATCTTGTGATAATTGAGGATGGTTTATGTACACGGCCGTGAAAATGTCCCGGAAGGGCGGCCATTCTTTATAATCTCCGTAAAAGGTTTCTGTGTCACATGCGGGCCCCTCGTGTTGAATGCCTGAACTTGCCTTTTGACTGTCTATTTGTGGCAGCTCTACTCTACTGTGGGGAGTAGGGGCAATTGCTTTTGTTAGCTCTAGTTGATCGGAGATCATAGCTTTTGTTTCTTCATATTGGTCTAAGCAGTTTTCATATATTGCGTAAGCCGATTGTTTAAAATTTTGTGGTAGGTCTGAATAGTAAGATTCTACTATGGCGTCATGAGCCGTTTGGAGACAATTCCAGAAAATTTTAAGATTTTGGCTTTTTATTTCTGATAACGATTCAGAGTTTTCTTGAATCAGTGAAGAGGCAAATCTAGTGCAGTATCTTGTTAAACTGTCACTTTCTGAAATAAATTTAGCAACCTGCAGGTGTATTTTGATTATTGTTGTTGTTAACCATTTTTGCAAAATAATATTGTTTATTTATATTTTGGTTCGAATGGTCGATTGATCGTAACAAAATATAAAATCGAATGTAGATGTGCGAACTGTATGTGACGAATATGTATCATCGAATGAATGAATGTTGTCCATCCATTTTGTTTAGTGGGTAGGTGTACAGGTGTGGTGAGTTGTATTGTAGTGTCATCGGATATGGTGTATTAAACTGTCTTGCTAGGGTGTGCCAGTTTTTCCCAGGTAAAGTGGAGTCTACATGCGGGGGATGCTTAAGTCATTTAAACAAATGTAATTAACGAATATCTTGACCTCAATAATATGGAAGAGGTTGTACCATATCAATAGAGGGTAGGGTAGATATTTATATTTTTATCTTTCACATCACTAGGTATGTTTTCACTGCTTCAGTGTGTACCAGTTCAGTCAACTGACTCAATGATGTACTATACACAGGCCCAACATTACAACTTAATCTAATACTAAATTGCCGCCTGATTAAATGTGTTTTAATAGGAATGTAGAAAAAATTTATACGCAAATTTTAGTATATAAACATGGATAAGATTTCCAAGGCATGGTTCTCCGAAGATCAATTAATAGGCCAATCACGACTACAAACTTAAAACATTTACTTTTGGCATCAATAAGAAATACATATAGATGTGTTATGCGGTTGAGACACAAGTGACACTTATGATTAAGATACATATGTGTACATACTGTCGTTATGTACAGTAGATTTGTATTAAGATGTGTGTATGTACAATAAAAATTCCTCTTTGAAGTTATTCGCCTTGTCGTGGAGAAGAGGCTTAACTAAGAGTAAAGTATGCATCCCAAAGAAAACGCACTTACGAGCAAAGAGGGACATCTCATAATTCCCACAATACTGATATGGATGAATAAACCCTAGGTTTTACGCCCACTCCTATTGGCGAAGTATGAGGATACCCGCCCCAACACCATCCTAAGCCAAGGTTTGAGGAACCCGTGCCGAGGGCTTAATGGTCAGTGGGGGGTAATAAATAACTGATCGCGAACGGTCCCCTCCGATACCCGGGCGAGGTCGGAGGTATAAAAGCCTTCTCTCCACATACCGGCTTTGCGGACGAGTGACCAACCCTTTCCGGCTTACTCGTGGGACCAAAGATGAACGAAAACAATAACGCAACAACAACAACCAAATTGTTGACAACGGCCAAGACTAAGGATATGAATTACAGGAATCCCATTACAGAATCCAGAGAGGACGAATTACTCGCCTCCAGTCAGGAGACGAGTAAAAGTACAGCTGGACATACCAACCAAAGTATACCGGTAGATACAGCAGTAAAAACAGCAGATTTAAGGGAGAAAGCGTCCACCTCCAAAGATGACATGAGCACCAAGCAAAGTGCACTGGCGGCTAAAGGAGAAAACAAAAAGAAGCGCAAGAAATCACAGAATCAGCTGAGGAAAAACCGGTACCAGAGGGCAGTCTTCATACTAGGTGAACAACGGCAAGGCATTTCTGCGATGCGAATTCCTCCTCTCCAGGTACTATACAGGGAAGATCTGTGGAGATCGACATCAGATTGTCGAGTATGGTGCTAAGCTCTAAGTCAGCAAACACCTTCAATGAGGGTTTAACCAGATCCACCGTTGAATGCAGCTGATTATCGAAGCCAAATAGCAGACAAAAGTAAAAACAAATATGCTATAAATAGTTCTCCACCATTTAAAGCGGCAGGTCCTGACGGGATTATGCCCACAATGCTGCAAAAACTGGTAGAAATAATGGTTCAGAGGCTTGAAAATATATTTCCAAGCTAGCATTCAACTACCTTACATCCCAGGAAGTTGGAAAAGAAGTAAAGTTGTGTTTCCTCCAAAACCAGGCAGAAGAACACACGAGAATGCCAAGGATTTTAGACGCATAAGCCTTACCTCCTTTATGCTGAAGGTACTAGACAGGCTTATAGATTTACACGTAAGAACAATAATGACGGAAAAGTTATTGAAGTCCCAACATGCGTATATGAAGGGCTGCCCTTCACGAGGTGATAAGTGTAATTGAAAAATCACTACACCACAAACAATACACCATAGCTGCTTTTCTAGACGCAGAGGGTGCCTTTAATAACATAGAAGTAAATGCTATAATTATAAGGGAACTGTGGGACGGCATTTCAAACTCCTTACGTACAGCTGCAATCGAATCCATTGGTTTTCAGAAAGTGCAAAAGAACAGCTGGTACGACGAGGAGTGCCGTGTCGCAGGGAAGAGAAAACAGGCTGCCTACCTCGCAACGTTACGGTCGACCACAATACGTGCGCAATGGGATAGATACCGAGAGTTGAAAAGGGATGCGAAACGTACGAAAAGATGCGGCGGCTAACAGAAGGTTTCAAGACCGGAGCATACCCAGAGGTGATCTAGTGACCGATGCCCGTAGCATACTTAAATTATGGAGGGAACACTTATCCAGCCTGCTGAATGGCAGTGAACGCACAACGCCAGGAGAAGGCGTACCCGATTCTCCAATCGATGACGATGGAGCAGATGTTCCATTGCCCGATCATGAAGAAGTTCGAATAGCATTTACCCGCCTGAAGAACAACAAAACGGCGGGGGCCGATGGATTGCCGGTCGAGCTATTTAAACATAGCAGCAAAGAACTGATAAGGAGCATGCATCAGTTTCAATGTAAAATATAGTCGGAAAAAAGCATGCCAAACGACTGGAATTTAAGTGTGCTCTACCCAATCCACAAAAAGGCAGACTCCACAAATTGCGCTTACTTGCGCCCGCCGTCAAAAACTGATTGGACCTTATCAGTGTGGCAAAATCAACAACCGACCGGATATTCACCATGCGCCAAATCTTGGAAAAGACCCGTGAAAAGAGAACCACCTCTTCGTCGATTACAAAACTGCTTTTGACAGCACGAAAAGGAGCTGTCTTTATGCCGCGATGTCTGAATTTGGGTAATACCAAAAGCTCCGTCAGGATCGGGAAGGACCTCTGCGAGCCGTTCGATACCAAACGAGGTTTCAGACAAAGTAACTTCCTATCGTGCGATCTAATGTTGGAGAAAATAATTCGAGCTGCAGAGCTGAAACGATAAGTTTTCTAGTCTATAAGAGTGTAGAGCTGCTGGCGTATGCTGATAATATTGACATCATTGGCCTTAACAGCCGCGCCGTTAGTTCTGTTTTCTCCGGAATGGATAAGGCAGCGAAACAGATGGGTCTGGTGGTGAACGATGGCAAGACGAAATATCTCCTGTCATCAAACAAATAGCCGTCGCACTAGCGGCTCGGCACCCACGTCACTGTTGACAGTCATAACTTCAAAGTTGTAGATAATTTCGTCTATTTAGGAATCGGCATCTACACCAACATGAACATCAGCCTCGAAATCCAAGGCAGGATATTTCTTGGCAACAGGTGCTACTTCGGACTGAGTAGGCAATTGAGAAGTAAAGTCCTCTCTCCACGAACAAAAACCAAACTCTATAAGTCACTTATTATTCCCTTCTTCCTATATGGTGCAGAGTCATGGACGCTGACACCATCTGATGAGTTGACGTAGCGAGTTTTCGAGAGAAAGTTCTGCGAAAGATTTATGGTTCTTTGCGCGTTGGCCACGTCGAATATCGCATTCGATGGAACGATGAGCTGTGTGAGATATACGATGACATTGCCATAGTGCAGCGAATTGGGAGACAGCGGCTACTCCGGCTAGGTCATGTTGTTCGAATGAACGAAAACACTCCAGCCCTGAAACTATTCGACGCAGTAGCCGCCTGGGGAAGCAGAGGAAGAGGAAGACCTCCCTTCCGTTGAAAGGACCAGGTGGACAAGAACCTGGATACGTTTGGAATATCCAATTGGCGCCACGTAGCGAAAAGAAGAAATACTGACCGCATTCGCCTGATTTACCTCCGTGTATCTTCAGCAAATTCACATGACCAGTACGATGACACCGGTATAATAGTTTCGTTAATCTAACAGTTGTGCATATCGTCTGAAACTAATCGAAATAGATATAGGGTGATATATATATAATTG
This sequence comes from Bactrocera latifrons, assembly GCF_001853355.1. NCBI lineage: Eukaryota > Metazoa > Arthropoda > Insecta > Diptera > Tephritidae > Bactrocera > Bactrocera latifrons. The sequence goes on along the minus strand of NW_017537609.1, from coordinate 42,578 downwards.
AATGACGCTGTAATTTGAGTAAAAAACCAAATATGGATATTGATGAAACGTCGTAAACACATTCCTTGGTAAAAAGAGGCGAGTTCGTAGATAGGCGTAATAGGACCACTGCCACGCCTACAAAACGTCATTAAAGGAAAACATATAAAGTGCATTAACTAATCGATAACTGAAGATATAAAACTATTATTTTGCTTAGGGTTTCGTAGCAGCAAGGGGCACCTGTGGGCGTAAAACTTTGAAAAATTGAATGTTGGCCCGCCCTCTAATAGGTTTAAGGTACATATGTATATATGTATCTCCTAGGCCATTACAGCTACAAGAGCCAAATTGGCCAAATTGGACAATGGACACGCCACCGCCCATTTCTTTTGCTGAAATCACATATATCAGAAACTACTAGACCGATTTGAACCAAGTTCTTTATATAATATTATTCTAACATTCTTATTTTACAGTGCGAAAATGAGCGCAAACGGACTGCAACCACGCCTACTTTCCATATAACTCACCTTCCAGTGTATAGTACAAATCAAGAATCAATCAATATACCAAGATAAAACTTTACACTAAAAAATTTTTCAAATCCAACAAAACTGTTCAATCCCTTAGGTACCGAAAATGTAGGCCCCAGTAACTATAGTTGACTTTTGAACGAAAATATCGGTCAATGTATAGTGAAAGGTTATTTTTTATTTGGACACTTCCTAATGTTCAAAGGATGGTCTTTTATTTATATAAGTATATATATTAAAAATTATAATTTACGGAGTTTATTATAAAAATGAGATATTGTCACACGGGAGGCTGCGTTCACGTTGGCGGTTGAAAATCAAGAGTTGCTTTTGATGTGCCGGTGAAGCAACTCAGATGAGAATTAATATTTCGCATAGGGTTACTTTACAGTCGGCTATCCTGGCAATGCATAGCCCTCGCTATGCTCGTCGCTTTCATCATCGGCTTCAGTTGACACAATGACTTCATCTTATCAGATGCGTAGATTGAAGTATAGTGACGTGACGTTCGGTCTGCTCCTGGCAAGTCTTCAAGTAAATAACGATCTTCCAGTACTTCCAGTACAAGTTCGTTCTCGACTAGCACTAAGTCATTTACGTGGAATTCTGTTAGTTTTGAATGATGATCATCATATCACTTCTTAGCATGTTTTCGTTTCTGGTTTACTGCTCTGCAAGTTGCTTCTCGTAGTTTTTGTAGATCTTCATCGCTTGTTATATTATTGTCGTGTAATGCTAACAAAACTTTATTTTGAAGGATATCTCTTGGCGAAAAGCTAAAGAAAAGTTCATGTGGAATTTTACCCGTAGTTTTGTTTTTCATTGTGTTCATTGACCACTGGATGTTGAATAGATTCTCGTCCCACTTTAGTTCTATGTTTGTCGTTGGGAGTAATATTGACAAAAGTGTACGATTAACTCGTTCAGCATGACCATTCGCCCTCGGTGTTCGTACTGCATTTAGTATGTGTTTTACATCGTTGTTAGCACAGTAGATTTAAAATCTTTAGAGGTAAAGGCTGTACCTCTATCAGTAATGATTCTTTCAGGAACTCCAAAATAATTGGTAACTTCTCGTAATATTTTTACGATGTGCTTCGTTGCTGTACTCTTTACTGCTTTAATGATCGTATACTAATATGTGCTCGTTTCTTTTCGTACTTTTGATAAATGGTCCTAAATGATCCATATGAATGGTTTTAAATGGTATTAGTACGATGTTGTCGAAATGATACTCTCCATCAATTTTACCACGTTGACGTTTGTGATATGCGCATTCAATACATGCTTTTAAATATGATTTAACGAAATTACGCATTCGTGGAAACCATATGTACGTTTTCATCTTGTTAACGGTTTTTTCAAACCAAAGTGACCATTTTTATCGTGACATTCTTCTAACATTTTATGTCTTAACGCTTTTGGAACAAAGTATGGGTTGATGTAATCGGTACTTTATCTACTTGTAGAGTTGCTACATCTGTTTCTTTAGCACTTTCGTTTGGACAGCGACTTAATGCATTGACATGTTCCATGTGTCTACCCCGACGCTGTACAATTTCGATATCGAATTCTGGTATCTTTAGCCACCTTCGAGCAATTCGTGGAATAATCTCTCTCTTACTCATAGCAGTTTTAAGAGCGCTACAATTGGTTACAACTTTTACTGTTTTACCGTCGATGTAGTACCGGAATTGACTTAACGTTTCAACTACAGCTAAAGTTTCAAGTTCGTAATTGTGGAAACTTCTTTCAGTATCGCTCGTTGATCTACTGTAATACGCGACTGTTTTTAATTTATCGCATTCGTTATGTAACAATACACCCGCTAAACCAGCTGAACTGGCATCTGTGTGAATTTCGTGATTTCCATCTACTCGATATGAAACTAGTAGAGATTTTGACATCAGTTTTTGCTTTAATTCGTTAAAGGCTTTGTCGTGGCCGAAGTTCCAATTAAATATTTAATTTTTACGTAACAGTTTTCGAATAGGTTCGGATATTATTGCGTAACTTGGAATGAATTTTCGAAAATATCTACTCAACCCTAGGAATCTTCTAATTTCTGTAACATTTGTTGGTCGTTCATAATTCTGTATTGCGTTCGTTTTAACTTGGCCATTCTATGATATGGGATGTCCAAGGAAATTTATTGTCGTTTTCAAAAGCCCGCATTTTGTCAAAGTATTCAATGTCAAATTAACTTCTTATAAAACTTCTAACACTGTCGTAAGTTTTCGAAACATTTCTTCGAAGGTATTACTGCAGATAAGTATGTAATCCATATGTATTTCGTTATATATTAGTACCTCGTTTTTTTGCATATACGAGGTGTGTTCAAAAAGTATCGCGGATTTTGTGTTTTTTCAAATTTTTTTTGTTTATTCATGAATATATATTTTTTCCCCTTCAAAGTTATCCCCATGAGATATTATACACTTGTGCCAACGGTTTTTCCAATCTTCGAAGCACTTCAAAAAATCATTTTTTTTTATCTTCTTCAGCTCCTCCTTCGATGCCGTCTTTATTTCGTCATGAGAAGCGTAGCGTTGTCCTTGTTCCCTAAACTGAAGAGGCCCATGAACTCTTCAGTTCAGGGAACAAGAAAAAGTCACAGGGGGCCAGATCTGGGAATACGGTGGCTGCGGTATCATAAGCAACGATGTGTGAGCAGGGGAGTTGTCGTGGTGCAAAAGCCAGTTTTTGTCACATCTTCTCGCCCTTCTGAGAACATTTTGTACCACCGATAAACGTTGCTTCGGTCCAAGGTAGCTTCTCCGTATGCCACAGTCAACACTCGGAATGCATCAGCGCACTTAATTTCGTTTTTCACATAAAATTTGATAGAATTTCTTTGATTCATTTTTTTGAATAGGTAAAAATCGAAGACGATCCAAAGCAGCTCTCAACAATTAAATGAACATTCAAAATGGTCGAGCTTGTCGGCATAAGTGAGAGACATGAGTACCAACATAACGCCACAAAAAATTCGAAATTCGAATATACGTAACCCGCGAAAATTCAAAATTCGCGATACTTTTTGAACACATCTCGTACACACGCGCCGTTAAATCGAATGTTGAAGATGGTGCACCGTTAGCCGTTAAATCGAATGATCGAGAAGATGCTCACTTTTTAACACGTTTAAATTGTAGGTTAAGTTATATCTCAAAAAGTTTTATTTTTATACTCTCGCAACAAAGTTGCTAAAGAAAGTATTATAGTTTTGTTCACATAACGGTTGTTTGTGAGTCCTAAAACTAAATGAGTCAGATATAGGGTTATATATACCAAAGTGATCAGGGTGACGAGTAGAGTTGAAATCCGGATGTCTGTCTGTCCGTCCGTCCGTCTGTCCGTCTGTCCGCTTGTCCGTGCAAGCTGTAACTTGAGTAAAAATTGAGATATCATGATGAAACTTGGTACACGTATTTCTTGSCTCCATAAGAAGGTTAAGTTCGAAGATGGGCAAAATCGGCCCACTGCCACGCCCACAAAATKGCGGAAWCCGAAAACCTATAAAGTGTCATAACTAAGCCATAAATAAAGATATTAAAATGAAATTTGCACAAAAGATCGCATTAGGGAGGGGCATATTTGGACCCTTGGACCCGCCCCCTACTAACTTTTTTGTACATATCTCGAAAGCTACTATAGCTATGTCAACCAAACTGTATAGCGTCGTTTCTTTTAGGCATTTCCATGTACAGTTCAAAAATTGAAGAAATCGGATAATAACCACGCCCACCTCCCATATAAAGGTTATGTTGAAAATCACTAAAAGTGCGTTAACCGACTAACAAAAAACGACAGAAACACTAAATTTTACGGAAGAAATGTCAGAAGGAAGCTGCATTCAAGATTTTTTTTTTAAATTGAAAATGGGCGTGGCGTCGCCCACTTATGGACCAAAAACCATATCTCAGGAAATACTCAACCGATTTCAATGAAATTCGGTGCATGGTATTTTCTTAACACCCTGATGACATGTAACAAACATGGGTGAAATCGGTTCACAACCACGCCTGAAATCTCGATTATCACTTTATCATGCGAGAGTATAAAATGTTCGGTGCCACCCGAACTTAGCCCTTCCGTGCTTGTTTTATAATACAATTAAGTTTATGAAATCTGCATTTTAACTTTTTGCGGTGTTTCACACGTACATATGTATGTACGTAAATACGTTTCACTAAGAATTGTGTGTTCTTTTCGTTATGCAAGTACGTTAGAAATAATGTAGTTTGAAAACGTACATATTAACGTTTAGCACATTTCCGTTTATTAATTCCCACACATACATATTTAACCCTAAATTATCGCGAAACCGTTTTCAAAATTGTGCACAGGTAAACGTATTAGTACACATTTTGATGTTTTGTACGCGTGAAGTAATCCTGCTTCTAATTTGAAAGGTTATTTTTTTATTCGGACACTTCCTAATGTTCACAGGATGGTCTTTTATTTATATATATGTATTAAAATGATAATTTAAAGAGTTTATTATAAAAACAAGTAAGGAAGGGCTAGTTCGGGTGTCACCGAACATTTTATACTCTCGCATGATAAAGAGATAATCGAGATTTCAGGCGTGGTTGTGAACCGATTTCACCCATATTTGATGCATGTCATCAGGGTGTTAAGAAAATATTACGTACCGAATTTCATTGAAATCGGTCGAGTACTTCCTGAGATATAGTTTTTGGTCCATAAGTGGGCGACGCCACGCCCATTTTCAATTTTTAAAAAAAGCCTGGATGCAACTTCCTACTGACATTTCTTCCGTAAAATTTAGTGTTTCTGTCGTTTTTTGTTAGTCGGTTAACCTTTGTATGGGAGGTGGGCGTGGTTATTATCCGATTTCTTCCATTTTTGAACTGTATATGGAAATGCCTAAAAGAAACGACTCTGTACAGTGTGGTTGACATCACTATATTAGTTTTCGAGATATGTACAAAAAAGTTAGTAGGGGGCACTTTTCCAAAAAAAATTACGTCCAAATATGCGTCTTCCTAATGCGATCCTTTGTGCCACATTTCATTTTAATATCTTTATTTATGGCTTAGTTATGACACTTTATAGGATTTTGCCCATCTTCGAACTTAACCTTCTTATGGAGCCAAGAAATACGTGTACGAAGTTTCATCATGATATCTCAATTTTTACTCAAGTTACAGCTTGCACGGACGGACGGACAGACAGACATCCGGATTTCAACTTTACTCGTCACCCTGATCACTTTGGTATATATAACCCTATATCTGACTCTTTTAGTTTTAGGACTTACAAACAACCGTTATGTGAACAAAACTATAATACTCTCTTTAGCAACTTTGTTGCGAGAGTATAAAAATGAGATATTGTCCCACGGGAGGCTGCGTTCACGTTTTCGGTTAAAAATGAAGCGTTGCTTTTGATGATCTGGTGATGCCACTCAGATTAGAATTAATATTTCGCATAGGGTTACCGTACAATAGGGTAGACAAGCTCTGTGTATCAAATATGGGTTGAATTGGGTCAATATTTTTCTGAGCCTCCATTTACCTACTATAACGATTTGCGAAAGATCAATGAATGATGATTCATAAAAAATACATCTTCAGGGATGAGGCTCATTTCTGGTAGAATGGCTTTCGCAATAAGCAAAATATGCATTATTGGTCAGGCAGAAATCTACACGTACTCTATGAGTCAACATTGCATTCTGTAAAAATTAGTGTTTGTTGCGGTTAATTTGCCGGCGGCCAATGGTAACCGAATGTTTTTGGCTAGAATTGAATGATATGGACCTGGGCAATATGTGGTTTCAACAGGACAGATTTTTAACCTCGTTAAACTGCTTCCTATGGGGATACGTCAAGTCTATTTAAACAAGTTAGCGATGCCTGATGAACTTCGTACGAATATCGAACATGAAATTGCAGCAGAATCGGCCGATTTATGCTCGAAAACCGTTGAAAATTGGGATCAGCGTCGGGACTTCTGCAAGCGTGCCCGTGGTGGTCATAAAAAAGAAAGCGCAACTTGCTTCCTTTCGCACGTATTCTTTGTAGATGGTGTGGCCGACAAGGGCAATCAAGTCTGGTTCGGTCCTGGAAAACCGCTGAGAAGAATCAAGTCTCAGTCGGTCATTGCCGTGCTGCCAATTTGCATAGAAGTCACCACATTCCGAGGGCGGCGAGACGACTTGAGTCTACATCGATCCTGGGTAGGATGAGTGAGAAGCGTCGGCAGTCAGTGTACTTTAATGTGCCGATATTATATAACGGCGGGTATATATATCCCAGTGTCGTATTTTGGGCTATGAGTTTTACCACTGCCGCTGGTTGTAACAGTTCGTTTTTTTACTAAAGCGGTCGATATTGTTGCCTGCCTATCCTTGATTATACGGCGTGCATCTGCTTGACGTTGAGCGTCTCATCCATGCTTTCACTTCGGATGGGGTGGCCGACGGAACGAATGGAGTTCCGCTCAGTCCGAGCATTGTCGCTGAGATGAATCGAGTTTCAGTCGATCGGTGCCATGCCGCCAATCCGAAAAGAAGCTACCAACAAGCCGAAGTCGGCGAGACGATTCGAGTCTAGCTTGATCTTGGGCGTGTGGTATGCGGGAGAGGCATCGTTGGTCAGAGATTTTTATTAGATGCGTGACTGATGACGTCGGTTGATACGGTTCAGTGGGGATCGAATCGGTCGTGCCGATTTTCAATGGATTCTCGCTGCCTCGACTTGTTGTGCCCACGTTAATTCATTGATTCTCGTCATTTTGAATAATTTCCTATATGAAAAGGAGGATTAAGGTGTGAATTTATAATATAAAATTAACATTGATTGCGTAAACCGACCATATTTGTGATTGGTCTACAAATTATACGCCACCCGAACTAGTTGGTCTAACCCTGGATATATTTTGATGATTCTGCCTAATCTCCATTCATTCGGGGTTACATTTTTATCACGAACTACCACTAGGTCGTTGACTTGGACGTTCTGTTGGGAATGTCTCTATTTCTTTCGTTTCTGAACTTCCTTTAAGTATTTGGTCAACCATCTCTGAAAAAAGTGCTGACTTAAGACCTATAATTTTTGCAAGTGGCTTACTAATGATAGCGGGCTGTCAGTGATTTCTGGTTCTGCCAATGCATTTTGAATTATTAATTTGGTGTGCTTTTGCAGCTCTTCCGTGGTCATTGGTTGCAATGCAAATGGACTACGCTGATTGCTATTTTCTTGTTGCTGCTGATGATGTTGTTATTGATGTTTAAATATAAAAGTAGTAATATTTTCTCTACAAAAATTATTTTGTTGTTGAGTTATTGCTGAATTTTGTCCGTCGCCTTTGGCATTTATCTTCGTTTTTTCGGAGGGAACGGAACCTGTTAAAATCCAAGCAAACACTGTACGTTGAAGAGTTAATTGATTTGGATGGAAGCAGTTCAGTCAATTTTGGCAGTGCCAACGCTTCCGCTTCTAGTCTTAAACTTTTGTTGCGGGGTGAGCCAATTGTAATCGAGAATACCGATTGAACTCGTCCTGATACGGTTTTATTCAATCCTGAAACTCGCGCGATGACCGTTTTGCTTGCCAGATGTAAGCGTTTTTGCAGACTATTGCTTAAGAAGGTGACAGTTGAACATACTTTTACAATTTTTAACTTCATGTGAGTCTGATAAACAGTTAATGCAGACGTGAAGTTTTCTGACAGCATTTAACCGTGCGTTAGGCTGCATCTCAATGAATCTTTGACAAGTTTTCAAAATGTCTGATTGAAATGAGAACAGTTTACATTTAATATTGTTTTTCTTAGCGTGATGGGAATCGATGGGTTTGGATCCAATCCTTGACTGCAAGGTTGGTATCCGACCTTCACCATCAGCCGACTCAATATTAGGTTGAGTACTCAACTCGCCTTTAAGGTTTGATACTCTCTCAAGCGTTTTAACCCGTTTGGTTAGAAACTTGTCTAACTCAACCCATTTTGGCATCTCTGAATCCGAATCCAGAGATTGTTGCCAAAGCGACAGTRTATAGTCCGGTAGTCGGATAGAACACAAATACGTGAATATGGCATCCCAGCTATCTACATTGATGCCATGTATTTGTAAAGCTGAAATGCAGCTATTAATCTCCCGCTGCAAATTTCTGAGTTCGGTCTCAGATTCTGTTGAGATATGCGGAAGCTTGAACAATAAATTTAGTTGTGTGTTGACAAGCACTCGCTTGTTTTCATACCTACACAACAAATTATTCCAAGCCAATGCGAATCCGTCATTCGTCAGTGGCGCTTTCGAAACAATAGCTTTTGCTTCACCTCGCGTTTTTTTATTCAAATGGAATAACTTTTCTACCGGAGATAGCCTAGGGTTATTCCCATAAATGGCGGCAAATAAATCCCTAAATGAGGGCCATTGTAAAACATCGCAATGAAATATTTCAGTATCACATGGCGGTAAATTGATAGAATACCTCACGGGTTCTACAGTTTGTTGTAACCGTTCAGGTTGATTCACCGTAGAATTTGAAGTTGGGCTTTGGTTGAACGCCGTGAGGTTGTGCATGTGTTCGCCCATCAAGGCCGCGCAACACACATAAGCGTAGTAACAGCTTGAATATTTAAGCTTAATGTCGTCTATTGAGCTTATATCGGAAGGATCCACTTTTGGCAAACACAACTTTTATTCTGACTTTACCTCTGCCCACAGAGATTTCAGTTCAGTTTGTTGTACTTCAAGAGAGTAGGCACTTTGGTTGTTTGCTGTTGGAGTAAAAGACTCCTCAAACTCCAGTAGAGCGTCTCCAGCTCTGGTAAATTTTCTAATGGAGTCCATTGGGTTTGAAAATCGAAAAGCAACTGCAAAGTCGGATCTAAACTTTTGAAATTAAAATTTAAAAAATATTTGCAAATATATTGCAAAAAGGTCAAAAGTTACAAATTGCTATAATACAAAAATTGATTTGTGCGTAGTTGCTTTACTTAATTCAAAAATAAATAAAAATATATGCCTTTATTGCTATTCGAGCAATATATGGAAAGGCAGAGTTGAGCGACTAGACTCAAAGTAACCACAAGAAAAAACCGAGGTTGTTGATGCTACAGACGATGTTTGTGCGTCCGAGAAATTTATAATTTATATATTCGAATAACAGTGTGTTTTATTGTTATATATAAAGTAAAATGATCAGTAAATTTGCGAGTTGTATTTATTGTTGTACTTAATGAAGTACAATACTACCTGCAGTGTGCGTTGATTTTGTGGGTAGAGTGCCAAAAATAAGTTTTGGTCTCCACCTCACACAGCGCAATGGGTTTTGTACATAACTTATGCGCAAATTAACCAATTTATTGCCTTATAGCTTGCAGAGCACAAGCCCAATATATGTTTGTCTGTAACTTGCGTGTTGCTAAATCGGCCAAATCAATGCATTTTCACTTTGAATTAAATCAATTTGTTACCTGTTATCCATCTCGAAGGACCAGAGATGATTCGAGTGGTGGAGCAAGGCTCGTTTCGTGGTTATGGCTGCCAGTGTGGAAACGGACGGCGCAAATGATTCCACACAAAATATTAAATAAAAAAACAAAATGTTTCTTATAAAAAATATATTTTTCATATAAAAATTTGGAAACACACTTACCACGTCTGGATCAGTTGAGCTGCCGCAAAAAATAACGTCTGTCTGGGGGGGAAACATGATTATCTTTCGAATTTTTCAAATTTTAAACATTTGGTAAGATACTAAAGATAATGTGTTCACGATATTTTGTGGATATATGCAGCATAAGTTTAAGAAGAAGCTTCAATTAGACTCAATGTTATTCCCGTATCCACTGGGTGTATCGGATTTTTTAAATACTGAAAAGCTATGATGAAATTGACAAATAAGTTTTTCCCAATCTATTTGGAGCCAATATGATATCGGCAGAGATACCAACGTTCATTAAAAACGGGGATTAAATATTTAAGATTCCGATTTTGTCATTCAGAAATTCAGAACTTCCTCGACCCTAAAACTCTAAGAGTGCTCAAGTCGTTGTTAGGATTGACAGGTTATTACTGCTGCTTTATAACATGAAGGGCCGATTACATTACAGCCGATTTACTGTTTCACAATCGAAAGAAATCGACCTTCAAAACTTTTAAAACTAAAAGCACATGGGAAAACCTATTCCTCGTGCACAGTGTGGTGGTGTAAAACATTATACCGCAGAAATCATTCATGCCTCAACTAAATGTTTTCAAGGACCATCAAACACTCGCTTTTATTGTTTTTAAAGACAATTTAAAACTTTTAATATGGAAAGTTTGGTGCATTGCAGCGTAGTTGATCTTCAAAACAGAAATATAAAATGTGGTTGCCGATACAAAAATAAACGCTTTGAACAATATGATTTTTAATTCACAGTGAAGAGGCATCAGCCAACGCAAATATAAGTACCAACCGCACCAAAAAAAAGATTAGATTATTTTTTCCAAAATTCGAAAAAGAAAACCTGTAGCCACAAACTGTCGCCAAAACTTTAACAGTACTGTCCTCACAAAATCAGGTAAAACTGTTCATAAAAATTTAATTAGCAAAAAAAACGTTAAAGCAAATTCATATAAATTAAAGAATTAAGAAACATTAGAGTAAGAATCACTTGTAAACGTAAAAATATTTAAAATTGAAATTGTAAAAAGAAAAAATTACTACATACACTTATGTTATCAGGGCCAAGGCCAATATTATAACTTCTTATAAATCAAAAAAAGTAAGAAACATTTAGAGTAAGAATCCCTTGTAAAAATTAAAAAATTTTAATTTGAAATTGTAAAAAGAAAAAATTACTATATGTACGTTTGTTATTGGCTGAGCCAAGGCCAATATTATAATTTCATATAAATTAAAGAATTAAGAAACATTTAGAGTAAGAATCACTTGTAAAAGTAAAAATACTTAAAAATGAAATTGTAAAAAGAAAAAATTACTATATACACTTATGTTATTAGGGGTAAGTCCAATATTGAACCTTCATATAAATCAAAAAAAGTAAGAAAAATTTAGAGTAAAAATTAAAATGAATTGTTAACTTTTTCTAATATTTAAATATTTTAAGCACTACATAAATCATGTAAAATATGTACATAGTTAAAAAATACACCACTTAATTACGCAAAGGCGAACCTCCATCAGCCTACGAATCAAGCTAATCGTTAATGAATATGATAGCAGTGCCAAAGATGTCGCTCAATGAAACATTTTATAAATAAAAGCTTGCGGTACGAAAGAGGAGTCTAGAGCTCAGCTATAGTACTCCTTACATTGAAGTTTCCCAGTTCTCCAAATAAAACTTTACAATCACTTGGTTGTCGAAGGCGGACGTTCGAAATTAAGAAGGGAGGAGTTAACAAAATAAATATTTTGTTATACAGTGTACCATGTAAGCTTAAGAATGCTCAGGAATGCAGGTACAAAATTTGGCAAACGCATCACGCCACTTTACCGCTACCCACTAAAAGAGCGCCAAACTAATATTACGGACTTAAATGACGCTACTAGCACGCCACTAACAATATGCGTCGCTGCCGACGTCTCGCTCTGCCGGCGCTCCAACAATTAAATTAAATTAAAGTTAAACAAGCATTCTTGTACAGTTGTAGCAAAATGTTTAAATAAAAACTTAAAATAAGTTAACTTGTATAATACTAAAAGGTAATACGATAACTGAACAAAATGCGATAATAAAAATTGAACAGTTGCTAGAAATAGAATAGCAGAATAGTAGAATAATAGAATTAAGAAACACTCTACTTAACATGATGTCTCTACTTCTTTACAAGCTATGCAAATGAACTTAAGATTAGCAATATGGAATGTCAATGTCATATCCCGTCATACTTAAGAAATTGAAATACTCGTATCTTTAAATCAATATTTTATTGACATTATGTTAGTGTCAGAAAAACACTTCACAAATAAAACATTCTTACAAATAAAAAATTATGATAAAGTCGCCACTAATCATCCAAGTAACAGGGCTCATGCTGGCTGTGCAATCCTAATTAAGTCTTGTAGCAAATATGACGCACTGGAACCAATTCAAACGCCTTCCATACAAGCTGCCGGAACAAAAATAAATTCTAACAATAATGATTTACACATTTATGCTTTGCTCTCACCATCAAGGCATAGTATAATAACCGTGGAATATCACAGTTTCTTCAGCTCACTCGGAGATTTTTTGTAGGAGGTGATTACAACGCTAAGCACACCTGGTGGGTTCACGTACTTCAAATCCAAAGGGTAGAGAGCTTTATAAACGCATTATAAAGAATAACTTACGAACTCTGTCAAGCGGTGAGCCTACTAAAACTACTACTTTAAAATTACTGACCTTCTTGATTTTGCTGTATACAAAGGTATTTCAACTCAACTGTTAGCTCTGATGAACTAAACTCTGATCACTCTATTATAGTCAGTTACAACACTTCAGTTATTGTTAAGCAAAGAAAATATTCTGTTTTAAGCAATAAAAGTGAAATTGGTGTTTTTCACGATTGGATATCGCAAAATATAATATAATACTTAACAATTCTATTAAATCTCAAGTAGAACTGGATGATGCAGTTGAAGGCTTTACAAACCTAATTCATGAAGCAGCTTTTGCTGCCACTCCCCAAAAAGGGATGAATTTACATCTCATAAACTAATCTGAAGAGATTAGATCATTAATTCAGAGTAAAAGACGTTTAACACGTTGGCTGCCAATGTATCACCGGTGATCACAACAAAAAACTACCCCCAGGTGGCAGTGTATCACCGGTGATCACAGCAAAAAACTACTCCCAGTTGCCAAGCAAAAAAATACATGTTGTGCTTTGAGTTACAACGGGATTTTTTTACCATGAATAAAAGTCATGCTCCCGACGCGTTTGAG
>NW_017537609.1:19518-27183 GCF_001853355.1 Bactrocera latifrons | reverse complement strand
TAGGCGTGTATCACCGGTGATACATTGGCACCTGGGAGTAGTTTTTTGCTGTGATCACCGGTGATACACTGGCACCTGGGGGTAGTTTTTTGTTGTGATCACCGGTGATACGTGTTAAGAAAAGAGTGGCAAATTGGTAGAAATCCTGTTGACAAAACTACTCTAAATAATTGTGACTTTAGGAGCTTCAAGAAAATTTGAAAGCCTTCAAAAATAAATCGATTTCCGATTATATTGAGAGTTTAAATTTTAGAAATAATGAAGATATTAAGATTTGGAATACTACAAAATATTTAAAAAGACCTAAAAAAAGAACCTATCAAAGACGGTAATAACGTTTGGAACAAACAAAAGCAAAGCAAATGCGTACTGTAAATACCTTGAAGCAACGTTCACTGCTTTTGATTGTAGTGGCAGCAACAATGATGCTGCACTATTAGAATTTCTTGGTATACCATGCCTACTATCTCTACCAGTGAAATATATTACGTCCACGGAGATACGTTCTGAAATCGGGAAACTGAACAACAGGAAATCTCCAGGATATGACAAAATTTATGCCAGAGTTGTTAAGCGCTCACCTTAAAAAGGAATTATGTTTCTTACACTTATCTGTAATTCAATATTAAGGCTGAATCAATTTCCACTCAGTGGAATTGTGCAGAAATTGTGATGGTGCTCAAACCAGTTGTTGTTGTCTTTATTCTCCAAAATATTTGAAAAAATATTTTTGCCAAGAATGTTGCCAATACTAAAGCAGAATAATGTAATAATTGAACATCAAATTGGATTTTGCCGTTATCACGGTACATTACTGACACTTCAGAACATAAAAAATACTGTTCAGCAGCATTTTCGGACATTCAGGTAGCATTCGATAAAGTTTGGTATTATGGTCTACTATATAAATTAAAAAAAAAAAAAACATATGCTCCTCTCAGATGTATCTAATTCTTAAGTCTTATTTAACTGGTAGGTCATTTTATGTAAAAATAAATGACGAAACATCTGACATATGTGTGGAACACAATGCTAGCGACAGACTGCAGCAGCACGACAGTGAACTGCAAATGGCGTTGTGAATCCTACTACAAGAACGTTTGTGAGAGGGCAGCAACATAAGAATGGCCGGCATGTACACAAAACAAGAAAGTTGTTCATTTGGCATGTACACAATTCCGTTGCGGCCATACTAATACCTTGCACTTCAATGAAATTTTAATATTTTGTTCAAAGTGAAATTTTTAAGCAAAAAATAAGTTAATAGGTAAATTTGTTTGTTTTAAATTGTCAATTGTTATTATAAATGATGTAACAGAGCTATTTTATACTTTTATTTGTAAAATAAGGTTAGGTTTGTTAGAGCATTGAGTAATTTTACATTTTACATATTAGTGGCATCACCACTCTACCTCATCTCTCTATCTTCCATTCTACTGTCAACTCTACTGTCGTTGGCAAATATAGGATAAAATTGAAGTTAGCGAGAGCGACAACCGTCGGACTGCCGTCGTGTTTTCACACAATAAGATTCATAAATGCTGCAGTACCACAGGGTAAGGTGCTTGGCCCTCTACTTTACATCATTTTTACCTCTGACATACCTGAAATTGAAAATGTATTAATTGGTACTTATGCTGACGACATTTCTGTATTGTCGCCAAGCCAGTCACGTATTGAAGCAACTAATTTGGTGCAAGAAGAATTGAATAAGATACAAACTTGGTTAGATTGCTGGAAAATGAAAGTAAACTTGAATAAATCAATGCATGCTTTTTTTATTTTAATTTTGATTTTTTGTTTTACATTATCGATCTATCTAATCGATAGCCCTTCTGTGCTTTTAAATGGCAATGCTATACCTAAAAGTGATAGCGTTAAATACTTCGGCATGCACTTGGACAAACGGTTAACATGGAATTAGCACGTACAAGCTAAAAATAAGCAATTAAAAATAAAAACCAACCAACTGTATTGGCTACTCGGATATAAATCGCCGTTACATCTTGAAAATAAATTGATATTGTATAAAACCATTCTAAAATACAGGACCTACGGTGTGCAGCTTTAGGGCACTGCTAGTAATTCAAATATTGAAATTTTACAAAGATTTCAGTCAAAAACTCTAAGACTAATTACAAACGCCCCTTGGTTTACAACAAAGCCATACATACAGATCTTAATGTGCCTTTTGTTTAAACTGAGATTAAAATATTTACTACAGCATGTTTACACAGAATCAGTTATCATGACAATCCTTTGGCAATCATGTTATTAGATGACAGCAATGAAATTACTAGACTCAAAACTCAACATATTGTAGATCTCCCATTTAGGAATTAAGTACTAAATATTTAATAACATACATATATTACTACGATATTAAATATTAGTATTAATTTTGTTAATATAAGCACTAGAAATAAGAACATTTGATAATATACATGCATATTGTTATTGATATCACGGGATATCATTAATATAAGTCAGATTATGATTTTGTTACCTCATTTGTTTATTATTTTTAAAAAAGATTGCAAATAAAATATATAAAAAATAATAATTGTAATGTGATAGTGGACATAAAAATTAAAAGAGCATTTTATACTCTTGTAACTGTCAAGAATCAAAGCCAGGGAAAAACTTTAGGTTTAAAACCAATCATATAGAGTAAAGTCAGCCGGATGATACAAAATCCTGATATTAGTTGCATAGGGGCTAGGCCAATACTTCGCTCAAACTTATCTATTTGAGGCAGAAAGATACACTGTTATGAATAAAACACACTCTTTTATTTTCATCGGGGCAACTGACATATTGGTCAGTACATGGTGACCGGGAGGTTCGATTATCTTTATATTAGATATGTGGGGCTAAGAGAAGTATTGGTCCGCTTCAACCCATTTTTAACATACAGACATACCTATATGAAAGAACGATATTCCTTAATTTCAGTTATATATAATATAGCACACATTGACCGACATTTTCGATCAAAAGTCAATTATAGTAGGCTTTAAATACTCGGTACCTAGGGGCTGGAACAGGTTTTATTGGATTTGAACAATTTTTAACCCACCATAAAATGGCACACACTAAAGACATTAGTCGTGCAAAGTTTTAACACGTTATATTTATTCCTTCTTGATTTGTAAATTGGAAACTGAATGAATCAAATGGAATTTAAAATTGTACAATATGGTGGTTGTTGTTCGATTTCGCCCAGTATTACACTGTGACATAATAATATAAGAAGAATGCCACCTACAAAATTTTGTCATTCATGTAGGAATCATTTGAACAATTTTTTCCAAATAAACAAAATAAAATCACTCAGCTATTGGCAGCGTACAGTGATTTTTGTTTACATACATGTATATGAATTATAGTGATAGTTGTAACTGAATAAGAAAAGGTTRAATCATAATTTGAGATGAGTGCACACGCATACACAGAACAATGCAATAGGTATTTAAAAGGAATGATCAAGTCTATGTTTTTTTAACTGTATCTGGGTTTTACCCGTCGATTTTGCTATTACATTCGATGAATGTTGGACAGAACATTACCATATGATTACATATACCTGCTCTACTCTTACACTGTTATCTCTTTGTAAATAAAAATGAAACGCCTTTTTTGTATGCCTGCGCCTGTTCTGAAGAACGGCTGAAACGATTTGGCTGAAAGTTGATGATGAGGTAGCTCGAGACGGACATAGGTAATTTCTATCGTTTTATGTTAAAAGCCAAAACAATTCATAAACAAAAAAATATATTTCAAAAGCATGTGTTCAATACTTATGTATGCAAAAATTACATGACTATTTTAGAACTTCGCAAAAAAAAACCTCGCACAGCTACTGACGGAGTATAGATGTTGGTTTTTTTATACATTCGTAATCATTAAAGTTTCTGAAGACGAATATGAAGAACAAGAAGACTTTTAAACATGAGAGACAGAATAACAGCAGTAAGGCTGAGTCAGAATCGGGATCGCAGAGATTTGAGTTTCGATAAGCAAAAAGAATCGTTCAATTATGATCCTACAGTTGACTATAGTTTACATTCAAAAATCAAAATTGGATGTAATTAGCTTATACGCCAGGAATCTGTTACTGCCACATATTTAAGAATTCTCTTGCAATAATAATGATTATAAAATTGTCATCAGAAGAGACAAACCACCAATGAGAGACCCAGAACCACGCTACAATGCACTAACACCAAACTAAGTTGCTATTATCATTGTCGACAATGAGTTTGATAAAAGGGATATTGTTCTTCACAAACAAAGTAACACGCTGCAGCGTATATCCAAAACTCACCGGTCATATGACGCACTGCAACACCCGTTGCTTTTTTGGGAAGGCGAAGATGGATGCAATATTAACGTGTATCAAACTGACTCTGTGACACATGCCCTCACTAACAAGAAAGTTTCAGCAATGAAGTTCTACGCTTATCGCATAATGATAAAAGAAGGTCATCATCACCTTTTACGATGTTAAGAACTGTTTCAGCGGTTTTTGGTCGACATGTACGCAAAATTGAAAGTAACCGTCTTTTATTCTTAAGAATGCATCAAAAGAAAATTCGTGCAGAAGAATACGTTCAACTCCGAGATGCTCCATCATGAGATGGCAATGAATGAGTGGCAGAAAAGAGATTTACCGAAAGAAACAGAGATTTTAAAGAAACAGATCCGCTCTTATTTAAAGTCGTTAGCACAAGAATGATATGAGGTCCTTGTGGTACATTCAATACTATTTCGACATGTATGCCGTGCATCTCGACTACGGCCAAAAGATTACATTTACAGCTCAGAATGCGGCACAATTAGCAGCTAACCTGCCAAATACACTTACAGGTTTGTTTTAAATTATGTCCAGAAGATGCGTTTGCTAAGACTTTGTTGCTAGTTTATGTTGCTTTGTTTATCCAGAAGTTCCGCATTAATACTATGCATCAAAAAAATTCTTTCAACGGAAACAAGTTGCTGAAGTACCTCTTGGCCGAGTACAAATACTACATCTTAATAACACAGAATGTTTATTAACGAATGCTTCCACATGTCGTAAAAGGGAAAACATTTTTTAGGGATTTGATAACTGTTATGCGGAGGTCTGCTCAACATATTGTCAAGCGTGCCAGAAACTAGGACTTCTTGAAAATTATCAACATTGGGATACAGCTTTGTTCGAAGCATCTAAAATATCAATGCAATCATATTATCCTGTTTTCCGTCGGATCCTAAGGCTTTGTGGGAAAAGCATTTTGACACTTTGAGTGAAGAGTGAGTGTTCGTGGTGCTGCGAACAATCATGATTTATAGACCCCAGATATTATTTACAACTTTGATAAACATAGAAGACACATATTTGGCTATTATCAACAAACGTCTTCAACTACTTGGACTGACTTCGCCCCGCACTGATATTGTAGGTGAGAACAATTACAATCACGAAGAACTATTCCAATTCGTGGAATCGAATGAACCTCTACCTCTACTACAGTGGCGTAGCTACCACTTCGGACGCCCGGCCCCAAGGATGTTCTGCTACCCCCCTTTATCTACCTACCTACAAGTTTCATGAGGTGGTTCAAACATAAGTGAATTTTTACAAAATATCTTCGATATTAAGTATAGTTCAGTTCCGTCGCACTCCTGTTTTTTTGGGCGGAAATTCTCGAATCTTTTGACAAAGTTCAAAGAAAGTTACAAGAAAAAGGAATCACTTTCACTCATGTATTGGGACAAGTGCAAATTCTGGTGGATAAACTGAGTGAGGACCAGTTTGTGCGACCAAACAATAGGCAAAGCCAAAAAAAAGTGAGAACAGTGAGGTGTTACTATTATCGATAGCATTCGGAATTCGAAGCGAAATATATCTGGGGAAATATAGATGCTGGTTTGAACTCAGAAGAAGAAATTCGGCGCTGTATGATCGAAATTCTGGATAAGCTATCAAATGACATATCCACCCGTTTCATAAATTTGGAAAAGCTTAATGACCGTTTTGGTTTTCTTTGTGATTTTGAACAAATTATAGAACTAACCAGAGACTCATATAATGACAAACTCGTCGAAATTAAAGAAAAATGTCAGCAACTTGCCGAATCCTATCCAGATGATTTGGATAACGAAGGTTTATACAGTGACATCCAAGACGTTCTACTTTTATTAAAGAGAGCGAAGAAAAACGAAGAACACGTGTCTCCAATAGGACTGGAAGCCTACAAGACGTTAGCGACAGCTTTAATAATACTACTCACTATACCTGTATCAGTTGCATCTCTTTTAGCAAACTTAGATTGATCAAATCTCACTTGAGATCGACCATGAGTCAGAGAAGACTGTCCAATCATTCTCAATATCCAGTTCCAGGAGGAACAGGTAAAAGTTTTCTCATCAATCTCATACATGCAGAAGTAAGAAAAACAGGAAACATTGCGCTTGCTGTAGCGTAATTAGGTATCGCAGCTAGTCTCTTAGCTGGCGGTTGAACACCTGAATCGCTCAGCAACTGATGCCCTAATTTGCAGTATTCGGAATAACTCTGGACATTCTACAGTTCTGAAAACGTGCAAAATCATCATTTGGGATAAATGCACTATGGCGCACAAAAATGCTCTTGATTCTTAGGACAGAACTGTGCAACATCAGAGAGAACAGAACAAGACGGTGCGAGGAGCACTTTTGCTCCTTTATGGAGATTTCCCTCAAACTCTCCCTATAATTTCAAGAGGGGCGGCAGCAGATGAGATTAATGCATGCCTCAAGTCTTCATTTTTATGGAGACGAGTTAAGAAATTAACACTATCAACAAATACGCGTGTACGGTTGCAAGGCGATGAGGAGTCTCGAGAATTTCTTCTTCTTCTGCTACTTGACTGAGTCAATAGATGATGTAGTTAACAGCGTCTTCCATGATATAGAGGCAAGTTTTACAAATCATGCGTTGATGTGAGAGGGAAAAATTTTAGCACCAAGAAACGACTAGGTGACCAACCTCAACATTGAAATTTAGAACAAGTTACCAGGCACTGTGACTATGTTCAAATCGATTGACACATTTATTGATGAAGAACAAGCTGTCAACTACCATGTAGAGTTTCTGAATACGCTAGAACCATGACGTAAGCATACCGTCTCATAACATGCCGTCTCATAAATTATTTCTGAAAGTTGGATCACCAATAATGATGTTAAGAAATTTGAAACCACCTAAATTGTGCAACTCGATTGATCGTGATGTTTTCATATATCGCATTCCTCTCGTTGCTTCCGACATACCTTTTGAATTCAAAAGACTCCAGTTTCCGCTTCGCCTAGATTTCGCAATGACAATCAACAAATTACAAGGGCAGCCACTGAACGTTGCAGGAATTCATTTCAAACCTTCATGCTTTTCCATGGTCCAAGCGACGTATAACTGCTTGCTCAAGGGTGGGAAATCTATATATTTATGCTATATATAATAGAACAAATAACATTGGTTACCAAACTGCATTAAAATGAAATGAAAGTCTATTGACAGCTGCGCTTTCGTGCTCTCAGAATTTTTTTAATTTATATAATATTTAAAACTTTGTGGTGAAATTATCTGAATCAAGTGATCTGTTAAGATAAGTATAACTTTTACATTGTACTTCAAAGCAATTG